>NW_024582692.1:456313-465452 GCF_018398535.1 Haplochromis burtoni | reverse complement strand
CCCCCCCGTCAAATGACACGTGCAGAGCCATATCAGGAGTTTGCAGCCCCCTCCTAAAGTAGGCCTATTAAAGGCAAGCTCTTGGGAGCCAAGTAATATGCATGTTATAATGAAACCTGGCTATTAATGGAGAAGGCATTTCACCTGTATCTTTTGGATATCACTGCCGTGTAATATCAAAGGATCCACCAAATCAAATCTCATCACATGATGACAGGCCAGCTAACAGGCATGTTAATGCTCCCATTTCATTACCCCTCTACATACACTTGATTTTCACCCTTCCCCACGACTAATTTGCATGTTAAGATGCAGTTTAGATTGAGTTGGCTGATAAGCAGAAAGTAATTATTAAAGCACACAAAAAGAAATATATTTCTTTTTTTTGGCACCATTCAAATATACTTGTTTGGATTTACAGAAACTTTCACTGCTGATGAAAAGAAACTGTATGAAAGAATAACTGCGTTGCTGGATGACGAAGACACCTTCATTGACTTACCTGGTATGTATCCCCTATTAGCTATACTACAGTGCCATAGTGATTTGTGGGTCCTTGATTTATTGTGATATTTAGCCAAATTTCATCCAGTTTTGCACATTTAACCTATGTGTATCACTTAAACTAGTTTGCATGTATTTGCTTGTATTGCTGGTTTAAATCATTGGTATAATTCACAGACATGCTGGTTAGTGTAGATAGTGCAGAAGCACTAAATTTGTTTTCAGACTTTAGAGATACATCTTTCTGTTAACTTCCATCTGTATTAAAATATCATTAAAAACACAATTTTGTGAACAAGAATATCATATTTTCTTGTGTGTTCTACTTTCTAATGTTAAATGTAAATAACAGAAACCATCCACCCAAAAATATGATGCTGTATTTCCCACTAAAAGCAGCACTACCATAGAACAAAGAGTAAACTAGAAAGGGACGCTCACCAGCAGACGGTGCTTTCCAAGCAGCCCTATTGTCTCACAGTAGTCGTGCCTTTTCTCATTAGCTCAGTTTCATTTAAATATGTAGCCATCCAGGCAATACTGAGATGGTTTAAGCTTAGCATTGTTCTGGGTGAAGACAGTCATACCAGATCCTGTTGACATGACGCACATCTCTCTTGTAATTCCAGCGCACAAGTGATGGGTTTAGGCCCGCTTCAACACGGTAGAATTTAGCAGGCTTGTATTATTTCCTATTGTTTTGGATTTAGCTGTACCACCGAGATTAGCAACCCCATCCATTGTTTTGGAATGTTCATGAAATCCCACAGAGAAAGTAAAGAGGATCTTGGATTAAGAGTTGCTTCATGCAATAGGCTGAGAGAAAGGGAAGGAAAGAGAGACAGGGAAACAGAGAGAGAGAGAGCTTGTACTTCTGTACTGTCCAACACTACTGCCAGTTAGCACTTTACTGAGCTACAATAGACTTCAAGACAATGACCTTATGCAGTTGTATGGATGCCTCCCACCGGTGTAGGCTTCAAGTGTTCTTTGCAGAGGGCTCAGAGTATGTCAGTCCTGATCCTGACATTTTGTGACTGCTTCTCAGGCTTTTGTTTTGGCTTTTACAGCCTGTCACAAAGCACCATACACATTTCACAAGAAAGAACCTGAATAAAACAAAACATTAATGAAATGGACAGTGGCCAGTGTTGGAGCTTTTTTTCTTTCCTTTTTAAAGAAAAAAAAATCCTGGAGAAGTCTTGTCTGTCTGCCTTGGATCTTCAGCTCTTCTTCTTTTTTATCTTGATGAATTCCTTTGCTTTGGCTTGGAGATGAAAGACCACAAAACTGGTATTCTGGTTTTCTGTAAGGCGTTAGGCGTCGCTATCAGCCTCTATGTGAAAAGCATTAAGCAGTTTTAACAGATTTGGCTCTTGCACACGTTGGACTGCACACGTTGAATATAGAGATTGTTGAAGAATACATCACATTTCTACCAATGAGCCAGCACAGCAAAACTGAAACAGAAACAGCGAGCATGATAAGCTACTGCAAACAATGCCTCTCTCCATTCAGTAATGATTTTTAGGTTACTAACTTAAAACTACTTTGCATATGTTTTTTTCAGTTTAGAGGCTTGGTCCCATTTCAGTCTGAGCATGTTAGATTAGCCTAGCCTGTAGAATGCCTTTTACTGAAATAGAGCAATTTGATGAAATGTGCTATATTCATTGATTCATCCTATTTTTTTAAACTAACTAAAAATATATATTTTTGTACACCCCTTATAATAAAAAACTAACATTATAGGATTCAGCATTTCTTTTTTGTTCCTTCTCTAAACAAAAGTCCTGCCTCAGTATAGTTTTAAGCCAAACATGTGGATGTGTGAATTGAATATGATGCTTTTTGACTGTTCACCATTGTGTTTTTGTACAAACTTCCACTTCAGTACATCATACTGTTTGCAAACATACACATATCTATCAGTTTGTGCCTGTTTCTGGATGTGCTAAATATGCTCATCCATCAGTATGTGAATGCATGTTCCAGTGTTTACGAGTGGAAATCCGTGTGCATGTGTGTGTTTGTGTATGTCTGGTTGTGCGTGTGTCTGCACATGCCCACTGATGCGAATCTCTCCAGGTACGCTGCTAGCCTCCAGGGATGAGGAGGTGTTGGAGGTGAAGGCGGGTGATCTGGTGCTTCAGCGGCGACTGCTGCTCCACAGTGGTGGTGATGCCTCGGGCTCCAGGCCCTCCCAGGCCCATACCATTGCCAAAACCCAGGCTGAGGGTAGTACTGAGCTGGGAGGAGAGGCTGGACTCGAAGCAGGGAGGATGGTAATGGGCAGAGAGAGCACTGTAAAAAGTAATGCTATCCTTTTATTCGTTTTAATGTTGATTGATCCTATACATATATACATAGTACTATTTTATTGCACTAAATTAAATGGATTATCTGATTAAAACAAATATATATTGGAGAGCAGAAAATGTCTCATAAAATCAAAGTTAAAAGTAACATGATATTATTTCAGCATTGCAAAATTAATTAATTCAATTCAGGGTTGCATGATTGGATCAATGATGCAATGGGAGACTTGACATAATATTCAAAGAATCATGCATGCTTTGGTAATCTTGTAGTTTTGTTAAATATTAGAATGCTTTTGCTGCCTCTGTAATATTTCTTGCAGTGAGGACAGCTGAGGAGGTGATCCCCCACTACACCCAGCAGCTGAAGGAGCGTGCGCGGCCTGACATGATCATGCTTGGCAGCCTTTCACTGCAGCAGGTCAGCGCTACAAAGAGGAATATCTGTGTCATCATCCCATATTCACCAGCACATCAGCCATGTCCATTATGCTGTGTACCAGTGGCTTGGCTAATGGACATAGAGTCTGTGCATGTGTGCATGTACGTCTATCTGTTTTTTGTCTCTTCACATGCCTGTTTGCAAAGTGAGTAACTTCCTTGGCTTAATTTTCTTCTTCTCATTTTCTATTTTTCTTCTTTTCTATGTTGTCCCAAACCTTCCCCCACCCCCCCTCCCTTCTCAATCCATTTCATTTTCTTGGAAGATGGTCTCAGCTGAATGCACTCATGTTTCTTTTGAACAGCGGGCATTCAAGGTACTTCAGAGGTTAGATTACTCATTCATCCTTGACTCAAAATTAGAACATGGATTTTAAATCGATATTCTATTCTACATATGATAAGCTCAAACCATTAATTTATTTGATTTATGTAGACTCTCTTCTTCTCTCTTTCCACTTTGTTGTGCATTATTACGCATATTTGTCTCTAACAGAAGCTGAATTTCCTCGGTGCTTTACAAGTCTCACGGTCTTTTCAGGAAAAAAATAAAAGATCATGACTACTTTTCATTTTCCAACTGAGGATTTTCTGAACTAGCTTTAAGATCTGAAGCTTCTTTCAAAACAAGTGTTTGCATTCGATCAGACAGAAGAGAAATGGGAGTGGATAGAAGAACAGCAGGTTCTCATTGTGTAGGCAAATCTAGGTTCCAAAGAAACACATTAATGCATATGTAAACACAGGAATGCAGGACTTCCATCCACTGTATTTTTAGTTCTAATCCCATTTGAAAAGAGAGGAGAGAGAGTATCAAGTTACATGAATAGAAAGTAAATGTAACCGGGAAACAAAATACCCAACAATGACTTACTGTCACTCCGAAGTCACAGCAACAGTTGACTCATCTTTCCTCACTGGATAATCAGCGGCATCTACTGTGTACTGTATCAGTAGTGGGATCGGTGTTATCTTATTCGACAATAATATGTATGCGCTCTCCTACTGTTTCCACTCCCACCTCCCATTGAAAGCACATTATCCACCAGAGATTTCACATCTATTTTAAAAATAATAGCGTTTTTCTTCTTTCTCTATTCTGCCGCACAAAGCCGCTGCAGTGCGAGACATTGTCACTTAGCAGTGTCAATGTGTCTGAATGGGGAGTGTGAATGTGCTGACTGAATGTAAAACCGGCAGAAATACTCATCAAACGCTACATGTCTTTAGGGTCTGGCTCGGTATCGATTGCCTGCAGATTGCATTACAGTTGCTCCTTGTGCTTAATTCTGCCATTATGGTGCACTGCACTGTTTCACAAAGCTGCACCCAAAAGAACGCGTGCATGTGATTTTGAACATGTTTTCAGCAAGTGGCTCAGAATGGACCCCCGAAGAGAAGCGAGTGGGCAAAGAGAAAGAAAAGACTAATGGCTTTCTTCACTGGTGATTTTAAGGTAAATGATCATGTATTGTATAGTGCAGAGCAGAGATGTTGCTGTTTTGCTACATATGAGAACACAACATATCCACTTTAAATGAAAGGAGCCCGGTTCACAAAGAGACAGCGATGAGGCAGTGAGACCACAACCCATGATGAACACACTGCTTCCGTGGTAAAGTCCAGCCCATTTCATATTTCTTTCCATATGTAAAATTTATGTCACATGACTGTAATCATTAATTGTGTTGAAAGCATTTGTATTCCCACTGACGTTCGGGAAGGAATGTAATTCATGTGTCCCCCGCATGGCTTCTCTTGTCGGCAGACATTGCGTTGTGGGTACTATGGCTCCGGGGCACAGAAATCTGTCCATGTCACTGGGCTCGGAGGTGCATCAATTCTTGGTCCATCCGCTTTATTCAGAGATCACACATCACATCTTGAAGCGAGAGCCCCAAAGGCAATCAGCTTAGCATGTTTAAGTTTTAAGTAATTACGGACTACCGCGCCGGCTGACACGATAAAATCAAGACACCACTGTACACATCAGCATCTCGTCTCGCACCGGGTTGTATTATGGGTGGGTGGCAGTCGGACACCAGCCCTGTCAGATGAATGTGGTTTGGAGTTTAGCGAGATGACCTCCTCTCGACAGCCTTGAACCCTGTAAATTCCCTCTGATATCAATGGTGGGTGGCTATTAGACATGGGAGACTTTCTATGCATCACCTAGGGCTACATCTGCCTGAAATTGAATGAGAAATTATTTCACTTTCTCTCTCTCTCTCTCTCTCTCTCTCTGTCTCTCTCTATGCCTGTGAAAGAAAAAAAATTAAAGAGCAGAGACACAGAGCTGACTTGTGGTTTTTGTAACAAATGTGTAATTCATTTGTTTCCACTGTTTCTAATTTAATGGAGGTTGAGTAATTGCATTAGGAAGCACATTGTGCCTTGTTGTGAACTGATGAAAGCACATGTAATACTTTTGATAGGCAAACAGAGAGGAGGGAGTGAAGGAGAGAAAGAAAAGAAAGAGTGCTCGCCTTTGATGCGCAGCATTTATTTGCTGAATTATCCTCCCTTTTACAAGCATCTTATCCCCAGTCACAGGCAGGCCAGGGCCCTTGTGATATTGCTTTATTTTGAGGAATTAAGAGAGGTGGCGAGGAGACAGAGCGAAGCAACCGCTTATTACATTACCACTGATAAGATTGAAAGGCAGAGAGAAGAAAAAGAGGAGGGGGAGAGAAAGACAGAGAGAGCGAGAGACAGTGGAAAGTGTTTTGTTGTGGTGTTATTAGATTGAGCCGCTGTTGGCTACAGAGTGGAACAACAGAGGGTCCAAAATGCAGGTGGCTGTTAACAGGGTTAGCCTCTTGTGTTTGTGCGCATCGCATACAAGTGTGTGTTTGTGCACGTAGCAGCAGCAACATCGAAAGCCCGTCACTCAGAGCGTTGGGGGAAGGCCAAGAAGAAGCGATGGCCAAATACAGCCAGATGACAGAGCTCCCAGAATCCTCCTCTGCAGCATCACGGCCCCTGTGGCAGGTAAGATCTGTTAGAGCGAGCCACACATTCACCGAGGACAGAAAGCATGTAAACAGGAAGTGACATACCCTTAATCTGTAAAAGGGTGGTCTCGCAGGAGAAGATATTGATCCTGAAGTGTTTACAAATAACCACAAAAAACAAAAGTGAATGATGTAATTTTGTGAAATCCTGTAACCTGTTAGAGTATCCAAAAAAAATCCTTTATTTTCTAGATTTTCAAATGTTGCTCCTGTATGTGCACATGCCTGCGCAAAGGCGCATATATTTGCAATACAGCGCTGACTAAAACAGTTTTCCTTATACAGCGTGCTAAATACGTAGTCACAGTATCACTATATATTGACACAATGTATTTTTACGTAGCATATAAAGAATCTTTTTTCTGTGGGGATGCTGTCTTTGGTTTTTGCAAAATAAGTAGGAGGAAAAGGGAGCCTTTAGAGAAGAAAAAGGGGGGAACAGAGTTAGAGGAGAGAAAAGATAACCGAGTAGGAAAGAGAGAGAAGGGGACTGCAGCTTTAGTGGTAGCATCACCAGCTGTGGGAGGAGTGTGCTGTTGTGTTGCATCTGGGGATGAGGCTGCCATGCCACCGTGCTGGCTTAAAGATGTAATGAATCTTCAGTCGGGGGCTTTCCTTCCAGGGTGACAACTGGCTTTGAGGAAGGTTGTAAATGCAGGGGAGATTGTGGTATAATTCCTCAGACTGGCGTTTGTGCCCCCCAGTCACCATTCGATTATCTCCCAAATTGCTGTGTTTCACTGAGATAAAGATTTTTTATGGCTTGCTGACTTGAAACAACTAGCACAGGCAGAATAGGGGGCAAAAGAGGGAGAGGGAAAGAGAGAAAGAAGAGAAAGCAATGGCCAAACCTGCCACGCATAGTAATTTCCTTTGGTAAATGACAAAATCTTTGTTTATATGACATTTCCCTAAAATCACTGCAGCGAGATGAATCTGAAATATAAAATGTCACATTTGGCATGCAAAACTATGAAAATATATTTCTGTGCAAAATTCATGGAGGCATTTAATTTAGAACGTGTTTAATAACTAAGGCAGCCTGCATCAGTAATCCTGCCCGGAGGTCCCAAAAAGATTGTCATATTTATTCTCTCCTTTCTTCACCCCCCCTCCTTCATTCCAAAGCCAAAAAATTTTAAGGGTAAATGTTCATTGTTAATTAAGATATACTAATTAAAATGAAAATAATTAACGAGAAAGCTTAATCTCTGAATATTAGCCCATACTTAGAAAGAAAGGAAGTTTTTGTATGTGGCATTTCCTGTCTCTATTAAGAGTGCATTTTGTGTGATCAGTCAATGTGTGGAAAGCCCTGAAAAGATATTTCAGTGAAAGGACGGCCGCTTGCCAGCAAAACCACGGAGGATCCCTCGCTGGAGCCTTTGATCTCATCTGTAGGAGTGCTGTAATGTTATGGCACTTTAGGCACAACTCAAGCTTGGGGCAAACAAACCACCTCTGATATGGAAAATTGGCTCACTTCACCTTTTACCTTCACCTTGCTGTCTCGACTGACTCCTGTGATGCCTGTGCAAGCATGTGGGCTTGATAATAACAATGCTTACAAATTGGACACCGGTATGACGTTATTATTTTTTATTCCGGTGCTTCTTTATGCTCCTTTCTCCTCCTCCTTCTCTTCCTTTCTTGTCTGCATGCATACATCTCGTTCCAGTGTGGGGGTTTGGAGGTCTTCATCCCCTCCTCCCAAATGTGAGATGTGTGGGCTAAACGGCTTTGCCACCAATTATACTAATTTCGCTTCTGCCTAAATTGTTTTAGTTGTTTTGGTATGCAAAGATGCTCACAGAGGGGAGATTGCGGGGCATTACTGCAGGGCTCAGCACACACACCCCTGCATTGCCTGGCAGAGCAATGGGGATCACCAGCCCTTGCTAGGTGAACGTGTGTGGTGCGTGACTATGAAATAGCAGGGAACAATCTCAGGTACAAACAGCACTGTGTGAAAGTGCGTGCATATGAGTATAGACACTAGCCCCTGAGTGATGCTATATCATTGATTGGAACTGAGGTCTTTAATTGCCAAGCATTCAGAATTTGCCCCTGGCGACTGGTTAACATGGTGTAAATTTGAGCACATAAAATAAATAGGAATTAGAAGTTGGACCTTAGATCATGTCAACACTTATTTAGGATAGGATGATATGTTGAGTATCACTGTGTGAATTGTATTGTGGATTTATTTACCTTCATCTGGCAGCAGGATTAGGTCAGGAGAGCTGCTTAAAACTGCAGATGGCAGCTTACAGATAGGTTACAAGTAGTTAATATTATAGCAATGTATCAGTAGTCTCATGGTAACATAACTATAAAGTTGTATTACCCGACAACTTAGCAAAGTAAGGACCAAATTTTGTGCCATCCTATGCTATAGGTTGGTAGATAAACAGTAAAACCTTGATGTTAATGCATAATTATTTCAATATCAAAAGACAATTAATCACATAATATTCTGCATTTGCAGCGGTATATTGTTGGCATGGTCACTTTTGACCATTAATACACTAATCAGGGTGAGTATTATTTACATATTAACATTCATCTTGATACATGCTCAATCATCCAGGTAAGTAAATCTCCAAAAGTTGATTCTGTTCATCTGGATGAACATCAAAAACGTTACGTCGAGATGAACAGAATCAACTTTTGGAGATATTAACATTCAGCCATTTTTGCCAACGTCATATAGATTTGGTTGCAATGGCCATGTACTCACAATGCTGTTCTTAATATAACACCCCTGCAATGACACAAAAATACTAGCCAAGTGTTTCAGAGTTTCTGTGTTTAAATCTTTGCATTTTAGCAACAAAGTACTAACATGTGTGGTGGTGGTGG
>NW_024582692.1:426476-456293 GCF_018398535.1 Haplochromis burtoni | reverse complement strand
GGGGGGGAGTTGCAATCCAGCTGGAAGCCTGCAGTAAATGATGTTATGATGTGAATAAGCAGAAGTAGATGGAGTTAAACTATAAGCTCAACTTTTCTTCTAGTTTTTCAAAAGTGGTATATTGGCTGATATATATATCACCCATAAGACAGTTTCTCCTGCTGGTTTTCAAATGATTATAAAATATGCAGTTACTGGTTAAATAAAATAAATATATATTTTTAAAAAATGACATGTGCACATAAGAAAGCTTATATTCCGGCTGGTTGTGGTGATCTGTGATTGCTATCAGGTGGCTGCAGTGCTGCTTCCTGTTTGATGTGTGAAATCAAAATGGCAAATGCTGTAAAGTGGCTTATGGTGCATGATGTCACATCACACACACACAAACATGCACATGCTCCACAGGGTCTCATACTTTCCAGACTCCCTTGCAAGTGCCCCTGATGGAACATGAACTCATGAGTGGAGTTGCTGTAATCTTAACCTACACTTAAACTAAACTCAAATATGAATTGCATTGAAATTTAGAAACAGCACATAATTACATTGTACAGGTTATTACAACGTTGCCATGCAAAGGCAAGCAATGGGCCAAATTTACTGTTTGTGCTAAAAAAGTAAATAAATTGTGACTAAGGGGTTTCTGTTTAAACTAGATTGACTTTTCATCCACTGCTGTTCAACAGATGCCATAGGACACAAAAGGCTAAAAAGTATATACATTGTCGTCTGATTATGTTTCATTAGAACAAAATAAAAATGACTGTCTAGCCTGCTTAGACTATTACTCATCCTAAGCTCTGAAACAAGGCACATGTCACCAAAGCAAACAAAGGCATTTGCAAGTGGAATGATGTAGCCTGAAGGTTAACGGGATAATCTTAGTAACACAAGGATGGGGTTTTTTTTAAAACCAGTCGTCTGAATAGGGAATCTAGTTTCGTTATCAAGGAATGCTGGTATTCCCTTGAGCAAGGCCTTGAGCTTTAAACGCTGAGGGATTGAATGGAGATATGTAGATAGGAGATTGTGACTTTACTGAGCTTGTCTTTAGTGGAATCACATTTGAAACACCTGTAATCTGAGTATTTATTTTTTGAGAGATAAAAATGTAATTCTTGTTTGAAAGATATACTCGTATGAGGGTTTTTAGTTTGTTTGTCCATCTGTCTGTTTGTTTGTTCTAATGATGTTGCCACCAGCATTAAAGTAAGGACAATATTTAGCGTACATGATAAATAATACAGACGTTAAGATGCCATTTGGCAAACTCCTCAGGGGGTCTCATATATCCTCAGCAGTCAAAGACACTGTTGACAGGCAAAATCTATTAATATAATTATTAATTGCCCCGTAGTTTCCTTAGCATACAATAATTTATATTTATATTTAAGTATAGAGAAAAGCTGTTCAAATAGAATTTGACAAACTTTATTTACACTCACAGTTATTTACAAAGTTACAGAAGTCTTGGTTCAATAAGGGTGTTGATTAAATAACAGTATTTTCCCTAAGAAAATATTTTTATAATCACAGTTTCCACGAATAAAGAAAGATAATAAAATCAAGCCTGTACTTTTTTGTAGGCGGACCAGAGGACTGCTCCCCAGCCCGTGGAGGTGTGTGTGCGTTGCCTAAGAGCCACGAGGGACAGACTTCCCAGGGGTCTCTATACTGTCAGAGTGGCACTTCACAGCCATCTAGGGGGTCCGGCTCTGGCCTGGTGCAGTAAGAAAGGGCAACATGTTTGGGCAGCGTCTACTGAGCCCACTGAGCATCGGGGACGCTTCTACGACATTGACCTCCACATTAACCAGAGTCTGTTCATGGTAGCCACAATTTCACTTTGTATAAGCTGTGTTTAAGCATCAGGGCAAAGCATGGGATGTGCTCTAATGGGGTGATATCCACTGAGCTCTGACAACAACAAAAAAGTTTTAATTTTAGTGTCATACGTCTTTTCTCTGTTCACAATAATACAACAACACACATCAAGGAAAATACACACAATCTGTCCCTGGTTGTGACTATTAAGTGTTAAGAAATAGTAAAAATATAGTACAATTTTGTTTTGCAGTTGACAATTGGAAAACTTGAATTAAATTTTTATTTTTTCAAACAAAAATGGAACTAAATATAAAATACATCTTTCACCGGGAAGCAATTTTGACACTGAGGAGGCAAGAAATTAAATAATATTTATAAATTGGTCAAACAATAAAGCTGCACGTGCTAAAACTACAGAAGCTACAACACTGCATTTCTGGTGCTATTTCAGAATTTCTCTTTCTTCTTCTGCCTTTATTTTCATCAGCTGCAGTGAAGATGGAGCAGTTTCTACACTGAAAGGGTTATGAGAAGTTATATTACTGTAAAGGCAGCGTATGAAAATATGTCATACACAGCCTCTAGGTTTTTCTCTAGGGATCCCTATATGAATAAAACAACAACTTCTCAAACATGACATTTAATCCATGCATGTAAATCAAATCCAATATCAATTATTCATTCATATAGAAGAAATAATGTTTTATTGGAATAAAAATGGAGCACAAATGGAATGAAACATTTCGTTTCTTTCCTGTGTGTCTTTCAGCATCTGCCACATGCTTGAGCCGGATCAAGGCAAATAAAAGCAAAAATAGAAAAGTTAGGCAGAACTGACAAAAATATGTATTTGAAACATATTTTTAAAAATGTCAGCCTACATTTCCATTGCATAATAGAAATGTTTTCCCGTTTGGTTCTTTTATTGAAACAACACAGCAGATTACATTAGATAAAATTATGCACATTTCACAACCCCTTTCCTAAACCTTTGGATATGAAGGAGCGGATCTTCTATATAAGCTGTGCTAATCTTTTAAAAAACCCACATACTTATTATAGATGGTCGATATTGACCAGTGGATTAGAACTCTTTGGTTTATTCATTCAGTGATGTGTGCACGGTACAAAAGATTCACAAGCAAAACCTTAAAACAGAAACCACTAAATGCAGTGTCCCTCTTGATCCCATAGAGTCTCATACAGGCTGAGAAAGCATTTCTTCACTGTTGTGATGGCAACTCTAAAGGCCTAGCTGGAGCATTTAGCACATGTGGACACTGTCAGCGTGCTGGTGGGTGTATTCACTGAGCTAGAGCATTCTGATAATATTGTCACAAGCTCCCATGAAACATAAAAGATGGGGTAAAATCTGGCACGAACTGAAAGCAAAACCTGGGCTCTGCGTCAGAGGTAAAAAGAAAGAGGAAAAAGAAAAAGGTTTAAGTACAGCATGGTAAATGCCTCGTGTCACTCTGCCTTCCCTCCTCTCCTCCCCAAGCCCTCAGCTGTGCTTTATAGACAAACCAGTTGTTGTTGTCCTCATTGATAGTAGTTGGAACGTTGATCAGATTTGTCTGAGACTACCAGGATTGGCTTAGCTGGTTTTCTCTCCGTCTCTCTCGCCTCTTGCCCACACGATAGCGTGCGATTTCAGTGGAGCTTGCAGTGCCTTCTAAGAGGAAATGAGGAATTAGTGATGGTAGGAGGAAGCCAGGAGCTTATTTTCCTTTCCTCTTTCTCCATATCTCTCTCCCACTTTTTTTCATTCACCCTTTGCTTTGTGTGTCTGGGTTTGGATTTAGACAGAAACAGTGCCGCTTAGTTTTGAAATGTCTTGGATATGCAGAAGAGTGGGAATGCTTGAAAAGAGTTGAGAAGGGCCGAGACTCATTTTAGAGTTTTATACTGAAAAAGGAAAAAAATGATCCACATTCTAATTAAAGAGGGGAGGAGGGGAGTGGACAGGAAGAAAATTAGGAAAGATCCTTGGAGGTATATGAATTTATTCTTGTCTTTTCCACTTTTTAAATCTTTTATCATGTGTTGTGCTTATTGCTAAAAGATCACTTTTTATCAGTTTACTGTAAACTGCACAACTGTAGCCGTTAATTTCCCCTCAGCACTTTAAAAAAAGTCAACCTGGATATTTATAATAGTTTAAGTAGATCCTCCATAAACAGAGGAGCAGAAAAAAACTCTGAAGCATATCAAGTCTCACAAACCTCTCACCACATACGCACATATGCCCACGTGTCTACACAAAGGCACTGCGCGCGCACGTAAATGACTATTTATGCAGGTCACATTTCTTACAGTAAATGAATAATATGAATATCCTCAATATCTATAATCTCTGATATTATTCCATAAATTTATGTCCTGAGTCAGACACTACTACCCATCATTTCACAGGTGCATACCAAAGGCTGATTTACAGGGGGGGCGGGGGGTTGAAGAGAACGGGATACAAATGATTTATGTGTTAAAACAAGTCCTCTGCATTTTCCATTACAACTAATAAAGGGATAAAATATTTCCACCCAGTGATGGATGATGTCGCACGCACCTCACTGTCAGTTCATTTTTTAAGCAAACCCACCGTTCTCTGGGTAAATAAGAATGTATGTGTTTTCCATTGACTGCTAACCACTAACAATTTTTGCTTCGCGCAAGACACCCTTGATATTATCAGTCTGATTGATGATGGCTTCTCTGAATCACAAATTCGGTAACTGTCAGCTCACGCTCTACAACAGCAAACTCGAGTTGCCCTCTTCGCAGTGTTTGATGCCGCAGTCTTTATCACGCCGACATCTCCTTTTAGGCAATTTTCTGAGCTCGATGGGTTAGAGTGGCAGTTTAGAACGATCCTAAGACAGCAGATAAGTTACGGGAGGATTCAAGTGTAGATTAAAAGGCAGTTAGCATGAGATACTCTGCTGTTGATGTGTCTGCATGTGTGCATGCGTTAATGCATGCGCCCTGCAGGCATGTGCGCTCAGCTGACTGAAACTGTGAGCAACTTTCTTCTTTCCTTATATTTCTCTGTATGTTTATCCAGGTCTTACCTTCCACCTGTAATATCATCCCTTCCATGGTGCTGGTTTTCCAGCTGATCACAGCACCGGGAGACAGAAGTCACGTCAGCTCTGCGTTGGCCTGGGCAGCATTTCCTGCTTGTGGGCCAAGTCTCGGTTTGGTCGAGGGCAGGTGAGTCAAAACCACTGTGATGAACAGCAAAATAATCTTGACGTGTTTCCCTCTGTCATTCTGCGAGTTTCCCCCTAACTCAGTCCAAAGACAAGTTCTTTAGCTCAAGCGTGTTAGTTTTTAGCATGTGCACCCTGCCTCTCTGCCCCCCAGTTACCCCAGATAAGATAGCTGGTAATGAAAATGGATGGCTGTAATTCATTTTCAGAGAAAATACCTGCAGTCCAAAAAAATGCAACCTGCAACTTTTATGAGTGTTTCTCATCAACATTTCTTTGTACAGTGACAGGTTTCTGTTATGTGCACAGGTTCAAAACGCCACTGGTCAGGGGCGAGCCCAGCACACAGCTGGACCAGTTTAAAAAGATTGAAGCCCTCATCTCCTCTGATCTCGACCACTGGCTGTGCAACCTGTATTTTCAGGTGTGTGTGCAATTACGAAACCCCTTGTTCACATGTTTGTTTTGATGACGCGAACCTCTCGATTATTCTATTTAAATTCGTAATTGCGTGCAGGTACAGTATGTGCGTGTTTATTTCTTGGTCTCAGTTATAAACCATGTGCTTGTGTGTGCCATTTTTTTGTGTCTTTTTCACTCTGATCCTCTTCTTTTATTTGGAATGTTTAGGGGGCAGAACGGTGGATCTGAAAAGATGGGGGGTGGATTTTTGGATTTTCAACGATAAAAAGCTTTTACAGAGAAATTGAAAATTGGCCCCAGAGAGCAAACAAGAACCACATCTTTACCCAGCAATTCTGAAAGCATTAGAGCTGATGCATTGATTAGATTAGTAAACATCTTAATTGAATTAAAAACCAGAACAAAGCTCTCTGTCTTGGATTTGCTTCTTTATTTGTCCCTTTGACTGTGACATGTTGTTTGTATTACTGCATTATCATTACTGTTGGTACGGTTGCTTTGATTGCTGTGGGATATTTTTTTTGTATCTCTGCATATGCACAGCACAACAACAAGCACAATATTCTTGTCACATTTATAGATTTAATTGAATTGTTTTACTGCACACTTTGACAAATGCTAGTAGTTCTCTGTGCCTGCAGTTTTGAACACCTGTAATGTTATTCATACAGAAAGATGTTCTCCCACAAACAATGATGATGCAATGGAACATTATGCACATAACTACTGATTATTACAAGCTATTAATGTTCACTGAACACATATGCAGACCTCTGACACACGCAAAGCAGGCCTGTTCCTCTTCTGGTTTCTTGTGTTTTAGGTAAAGAGACTCCCACCTGGAGCATCTCGGAGACCAGAGCACTGCATCACTCTATCGATCCCCACTTCTAAACAAGCTATCATTCCCCAATCTGAGGTCCACCAGAACCAGCTGCCACTCCAGCCCAAGCCCCCATCGCAGCACCAGCTCTGTCCTCAGCTCGTTCATCCCCAGTCCCAACAGCAGCCCTGTACAGACCCCAGCTGCAGAGCGGGAGATCCCTCTGTGGTGCATTCTCACCGGGGGTCCCCTCTCAACCTGTCAGCTGATTCTGCTTGCTCTTCCTCATCTCTGCCAGGTAGGGCTCCGATGTTACAACCCCCAACTATGCCACAGTGTGGAGAAAATGTCACCCTAATGTCACCAACACTGGGAAAAGAAGAATGACAGGCCTCCCTTACAGCAAAGCTCCACTGAGGTGAATGTGCTTGAGGGTAGGGTTTGGTAGGGGAATGCTTGACAGACAGACATTATATTTGTTTTCTCAGTTAGATTATGTGTAAAATATATAGACTCTAATGTTAGTGTTAGCATAGGCAAAGTATCGTGCACAACATTAGCAGAACCTGATAGTTGACAGACATTTAGATAAATAAAACCACCACTTCAGCAAGCAAACAAAAACCTGGCATGTAAAGTGCTGGTTAAATAAGTCCAATCAAGCTAGCTATCGGTGAACAGTGATTAGCCTAGCTGCCATGATTAGCACAACAAAGGTTTTGGAATTTATAACCACATTTTCTTCTTTATATTCTGTGTCCAGCTGAGCCAAACTAAACATTTTACATGCTTACATGACCTGGAAGACACACATTGCTGTGTTTTGCGGTCTGGCTTTGGTTCACTGTGGATGACTAACTTATAATTACTGAGTTCGAGCTATAAAAAGAGCTATATAGCAATTTTCTGCCAGTTGACCGAAATTCCTTCTTTAAGTTCAATACATAGTAGGTGCTTACATGCTGCAATGCATTTCTGATTACCATCTTAACTTCATCTGCCTTTTTATCCACAACTCACCATTTCAATAACATCCGGTTAGCTTTATTTTATATGATTTCTCCTTAGGAAGATAAGATATAAAACAAATGATGAAATTTTAGATTTAGTTATGAGACTTCATCTTGGTTCAGTCTTTACTGTTGCTTCAAGTCAAGGAGAGGCTTTTAGAGTTCGTGTGTTCCCTTATATGTGTGTGACCTCTTCCTGTGTCCTGTAGTTACTTCTTTAAATCTTAACACATGCAAGTCATGTTTAAGTAAGGGATGGGCGCTCCTTTGCTTTCCTTTTACAGCATGCAGAGATAATATCCTGTGTCATACAACGTAGGTATTAAGGTATCCTTTAGCTACGTAGGTGAAATGTTTTTTTATGGTTTCCTTGCTTATGTGGTGGTCCAACCCAGGTATATTAGTAGAGGGCCCGGGTTAATATAGTTTTTGCTTTATTTCATTACTGAAATGGAGTGAAGTGATATAAGTATGACTCTTACAATGTCCAAAGTTTGAGCTAAGCGATAAAAATGCTGAAATCACATATTTAATCATAACCACATTTAATTGGGGCTACAATTTTGTTGATAATAATGATAATATTAGAGTCCATCTCCTTATTTTAAAAAACATACTAGTTTTAGTCATCTAGCATTCTGGCCATTGCCACAAATCAAGTGCAGACTCATTTGGTATTGATCCTCAACAAAGACGACCGGCTAGCTTCTTTGTTATTAATACACTGGCCTTTTTTTCCTTTTCTCGCTTTCTTTCTTTCTATTTTTTTGCACGCACAGCTCATCTTTATTTAACAGTCCTCAAAAGTTTCTGGGGTGCTCTGCTTTAAACATCACACAGGCTTTTTAATTACAAATGAGTTGTGACAGGTCTGCTGGGTAGCACCCTGGCCCATTTTAAACGTGATGCCGGCTGACAGCTTGGCAGTGTTCTCCCAGCACTGAAACATGTGGAAGAAATTGGTCTTTTACATTTCACAGCTTGTCGCTTCCTCCGCTGGCTGACCTGTGACCCCCCACAGAGATCCTAACGCCCACAAGGGAAGTGTCCCCAACGAACTGACTGCCTTTCCAGAGAGAAAGAAAGAGAGCGAGGGAGGGAGAGGAGCACTCACTATGGGAGATTTATGTTCTGCCACACAAGGCAAAAGGTACCAGGTCTCTTCACCGCACACGGCTTCAAACTCTGGCTTGCACGCAGGCAGAGATGTCAACACACACGCACTCGCGCGCACGCACATTCTCACAGGTGAGGAGGTTGCTTGGGAAGTGAACCCAATCCGCAAGTGAAATAACGGATCAAAAGGTGTCCTGCACAACACCTCATCTGCGCCGTTCCCTAAGCCGACCTGACGTTTGTGCCTCATTTGCATACAGATCCGTTCATGTTGCATTACCTCTGGAGCGAATTATGGTGTTCAGATGGGGTGATACGTCAAGGTTGAATGGAGCGATTGGATGGACAACTTTAACCTAGCCAAAAATGGAAATCCAATTCAGCAAGGAAAAGAGGAACGAATTACCCCCCTACCCCACCTCCTTCTCAGTTTTTAGTCAAGTCTGAGGGTTTTCAGACATTTCCTTCCTATTTCATGCCTCCCTGTTTCTGATGTCTTCTGCGTGGAGCTCACTTTCTCTCTGCATGTAACGCCTAGATTTTCCTCATTACCCATTTGTCTCTGAGTCAGGACAAGTATATGGAGATCTCTTGTCATTGCGATAATCTGCACAGTGCAGAGCTTGACAGTGAGACTTGAAGATTGCATTCCTCGGGCCTTAAGTTAATTAATCCCCACAGAAGAAACACAGTGTTGGTGAGGTGTCTATACGGAACGAAACCTGACATCCCAAACCAAGATTATAACTCTGACGAGTTTCAATCAAAACAATTTTATGTGGGCATTAATGTGTTTCTGTTTCATATTATTATTATTAGCTATTGGATGGTAATAATCTGATTTACGTCAGTTGACTTGTCCAAGCAGAACGGAGTGTATTTGGCTTTTTACCGCAGTGATCGGCTGGAGGCACAATGGGTTAAGTGACCTTTCGCATTAACTGAATGATCCAGTTAGTATGGGTTTACTTGAACCCAAATGACTAATTAGATTAGCATCTTGTTTCATGATAGCCTTTAGTGGATCACTGTGAGCATGCAGATGAGTCTGCCGTAACTATGACACTGCTTCCTTTTTTTTCTCTCGTTTTTTGAACTCATTTATTTATTTTATCCCACAAAGGCATCTTAACATCCATCCCCTTGAGCATAGATGGTGATTTCGAGGATTCCTCATCTCATCTCTCTTTTGGAGCATTGCCCTTTACTTTCAGGATGTTTTTTTCCCCCCTCCAGGCCACTCCCAGTCATCAGCATTTCAAACCGCGATGTTACATCATAAACTCTCAATCAGCCGCATGCCACTTCCTGATGATTAATTCGACAACGTTAATGTCCAACTTCCAAATGTATGCAGAAACACACATTTAAAGCTTTACTTTAGGATAAGCTGACTGCATGGGACAAACACAATGGAAGGTGAATTCCCGGAAAAGTGAAGGCTGTGTTTGATTCAGCAGGTGCGATGTAGACAGATTTAACCTGCAAGACCTACAGAATTTACCGGTAACTCCTGATATAATGGCACATAACTATTTAGACATTAGTATGCACTGCAGTGTTTGATAGTCATTAAAATGCAATGGATTACAAGAAAGAAAGAAAAAAAACTTGAGTGAAGCAACAATAAATCTGCACCGTATCATAGCAACCTCAACATGAGAGCCTGACAGACTCAAGGGTAATCCGTGAGTTGCTAACCTTCGATTCCTCTGTAAATTTGGACCAGTCATCAGGCAATTAAGGGCCTAGGTGAACAAGAACTGCCATCTCAGTCTGGTTCCATCTCACCAGTAACACAGTGATGGGGTCTCGACGGTGTTACAGGCCTCGGGCTTTTCTCTTTACTTGGCCTGTTTTTGTGTGTAAGCAAGAAAGAAAAGAGGCGCGTTGAGTTATGCGTTTTGTGAGGTAGACTCTTACATTTCTACCCTGGAAAATGTTTGTCCATATATGCAAGTGTCTACATATTAATATCTTTGCCTTTTTGTGTGTGGGTGCATCAATACAGAGTGTGTGTGTGTGTGTGTGTGTGTGTGTGTGTGTGTGTGTGTGTGTGTGTGTGTGTGTGTGTGTGTGTGTGTGTGTGCAGTGGATGAGTATGTGTTCTGGTCTTATAGCTCAGAGCACAGGGGGGAAAACAAGGAGTTTGTTGTTGGCCTTGGGTGCCCAGGGAGGCTGGAGTTGTGGCAGCTCTAGCACTCTGAGTTCATGGACGTAGCCTTTAGCTGTCAGAGCTGTCGATGCTGCCTCCGCACTGATTCTCGTTCCATAGCGTCTGAGCGTAAGCAAGTGGGGCCTAGTGTAATAAGTTCGTGTTTGTGTGTGTGTGATAGTACAGTCTCTGAAAAGATCCTAATCCACGGTGGTCCAAGTCTGTGAGTTTATGTGGTTGATGCTTCAGCTAATAGAGTATGAGGGGTGTGTGTATTTGTGTGTGAGAGCATTGCATTGTTCTGACTCAGACTGTCTGCACATGAGCACAGACGTAGTGCTCATGTGCAACATTAAAAAGACTTCTGTCCAATGTAAACTAAAGTCAGCAGTGTCGCTGTGTGCTATTTAATCCGACTATGCTTTTTAAAACAAGGTAGGGTAACATCCTATAGTTTACAAAAAGATTCTTTGATTTGTTGACACTTGAAGACCTGTACTTTTTTATACTCTTTATACTAAGACACACCAATTTGACACAACTTTAAAATCACTTGTCTAATATTGTGCAAGTTCTTTTCATGCCACCAAACCAGTTCTAACCAGTAAAAACTGGCACAGAGGATGTCTGGAGGTGTCCCATGGTGTTTAGATCCTTTAGTTCCTGTGGTTTGCAGGGGTGGAGTCTCTGTGCATACTGTGAATGCTCGATTGGATTGGTAACAAGGGAGTTTGAAAGACCAGGTATATTTCTCAGGCTCTTATTCTCCTTGTTTGAGTCATTACTGAGCACTTTTTGGCTTAAAGTCTTCTGGAGGGGGTCACTGAAACCAGAAAGGGCCTGGCCTGCAGTGACTAACAAGAAAGAGAGCAAAACATTGCATTTAACAAAGTGGTCAGTTCTAGTCACCTGCTGTTTTAATCTTGTGGCTGGCAAGTGTGTTTATCCCAAGCCCTGATGTGACCACACAACTGAGTACACGGTTATGTAACGTCTTTATAATGTAGAAATAAAACTTTTATCCTGAGAATAGAATAACTATAACACCAGGGCAAATGTTTACCAGCAAAGGGGTGGTAATTAAAAACTACATCAGTGTGAAATCTGATTTCAGACTCTGTGAAAAATAGAGGTGAGCAGAATCTTCCTGCCATTTAAATGCAGTAAAAATTTAGCTGTCAGGAGGATTTCTGATGTGTGGCTAATATTTAAGTTATTATTACTGATATATTTAATCCCACAGCAGGAGAAAAATTATATCATTGCTGAGGCTTCCATATGTATTATATAGATGTGATTGGTTCCAAGGGGGGAAAAAAAAGTTTCACATAGTGAGATTTTTACATGTATCAAGCTAAGGTTTACTTAATTGCAACCTCCAGGCAAAGCAGGAACCCTTTTTTAAATTCTGTGAATGTTAATATGCTAAATAATGCAGATCTTCGACTCTTCAAGCATGAGACACACATCTGGCGGCTTACCATTTAAATTACAGCAAGAAAAAAAATGCGAGACAGAGAAAAGAGAAAAAGAAATGGAGGATGAAAAACACTTCAGAAGAAGGGAAATGATGGGAAAATGTGTGAAAATGTATCATAACCAAAATTTAATTTATTTTTTGATTTTTCATCATTTGTAATTGCATATATATCCATATCTATATATCTTACTGTATCTCCCTATATATTTTTTCTTCCCCCTTTTTTATTATATGTGTATTAATACTACTCAGGCCTGAAATTATAATGATAAAGTGTGCTATGCAAGAGAAAACAACCTTAAATATTCTTTTCCTCTTTACACTTACTGCACATTATTTCTCTTTTGGGCGTGCAGGCAAGAATTTCTCATCAGGAGCCATTTCTGGAAGCACCGGAGAGAAGAGTGATCCATGCAGGGAGAAAGCAGAGGGTGGGAATCACTACAAGGTAACACTGTGATTTAAGGGGAAGTGTTCCCACCCTTAAAATGAGCACCCTTTCTGCTTTCCCCTTCCATTCCCTCCCTTTCCTTCCCGCCCCTCTCTGCGGCCTTGCGCGCACCTCCCCGGCTTATTATCTGAGATTTGTCAAAATACATTTCACACTAACAGGTATTTTTCAGCCTTCAAAGCCAGTTTTGATCTGCTTGACAAGCCAAAGCAGCTCAAATTGTGTGAAATCAGCAACGCTAGCCAGGCCTCGCCTTTTTTTTTCTTTCTCCAAACCGTTCTAAACACGCCTCTTCCTGGGCTACAGACGACTTAAGCTAAATTAATCAAAGCCTGCGTGTTACCTGCCATACTTTGAAGTGGTAATTGCAAAATTACTCCATGTGCTGATCTGGCATTGCTGCCTCCCGGTCCGCCCCTTCCATTGTGCCTCTGCTGCGGCCTTTTGTTGTTGTGATGTTATTGTTGAGGTAGTTAGACGCCTATGAACAACATCAAGCCTCCTTCTCTCAAACACATATACCCACCACCCTTTCTTCCCCGTCTTTATTCCTACTAACCTCCTCCTGCTGATGTACAAGAGGCTCTTTGGACCACCATTAATCAGGGATGACCTGTTAAATAAATGAGTTTGTTGATATGAGGTTTTATATCTCTGCAGCCTCTGCAGACCATGTTTTTCCTTCCCCTCTTGGCCTATCTTTAAAACCTTGCTAACTCTGTCAAATGTCTTGGTTGGAACCCAGTTGTCTAATGATTAAGTGGAGTGATCTCCAACCTGCCCCAGCCTGGAAGCGCTAGGGATCAGATTTCAGCCCTTCAACCTGCAGTGCAGGCCTAATTAAAATGAATTTTCTCCAGGCGACCACTTTGCCCACAGGGCAGGAATTCAGCTATATACGGAATCCACTCTTAAGGTATTGCATTAAATTTATTGTGTGGAGACACTGGAGAACATTGTGGTATATCTCCTGCATTCCCCCCCCCCATCTCTCTGCCTTTTTCTCTCACTCTTTTCCACCTTTTTATTGTGATCATCACTCTGGAATCCAAGCTTGCTTTGGCAAAGATTGCCCTATGAAAACGGATGGAGCTTTTATGGGACTCTGCCCATTTACTACTTCCTGGGCCTAGTTTATCTCAGAGGGAGAGACAGAGAGGGATGGAGGAAAGGGAAGATGAAGAAAAAAATAAAAAATAAAACGGAGAGAGGTAGAGTCAGAAAGGGGTGGAAAAAAGAGGCAGCTTGCTTATTCCAAACTGTGGGTCTCATTAACATACATCAGTGTGTATTTCACAACTTCAAGCAGAAAGGCACTAAGCCCACCCAAGGGCAACACAGGCAGGGCTGACACGGCCAGGGAAAGCAAGCCGTTAACATGTTGGCGGCTTAACAAATAATATCTGCTCCCAAGTACCTTAGTGAAAAATTTAACACCCCACTTCCTAACTCCATTTGACTGTGTTTATGACGATGACAGTAAACGACTTGTGTGGAAAAAAACAGTGCCAGCTGCTCAAATATCACATATTTAACGCCACCATCACTGTACGCATGTTTCCCAAATGAACTCAAGTTGAAGGATGGCATGCCGTATGCGATTTTGCCGTCATTCTTGTCTCGTGTCAATTGAGGCGCGGGTGAGATATAGGAGAGGCTCCAAAGCGCCACGCACACTGTCACTGTCACCGTGTGCATCCCCCAAGATAAATTCAGAGGCCTGTTTCCTGCTTTGATTACAAATGACATCCGCATGTGTTCTCCCCGATTTCTGCTCCTCACAGAAGAAGCCAATCAAGAAGACAAATAGCTGTGGCCCCAGCATGAGCGGCAGAAGTGCACCGCCTCGGCAGGCAGACAAACAGAAGATGCAGCCTTCAATGGAGAACCTCTCCGCGGAGGAGATGGAGGAGTATACATTCTCCCTACAGTAAGTCTCACCACTCATTATCCCGGCTCAGCCTTGCAAAATTCAAATGTGTGGGGGAAAGAAAAGAAAAAAAAGCAAAAGAAAGAAAAACGTGGGTGACAAGTGGTCTCTGTGCCTCACAGACGCTGAAATGTACAGCATCAACCAGACAGACTCTGACAACAAGACGTGCCTAGAACACCTCCTTAACAGATATAGATAAAGTAGTCGAGTGTCTTTCGAGGGAAATCCAAATGAGTTTGTATGTGGTATAGCTTAAATCGCAACTCAATTTTAATTTCCCAACATAAACAAGGCATACTCAAAGCAATTTCCAGAGCCTGGTGGCCTCATCTGTCCCGAAGGAAAGGAAAGCACTCCATAAGAATTTGGTGAGGAATCACAGAAATTCAGCTGCCCACAATACTATCATTTTTATATTTGATACTTTCAGAAGTCACAAGTCCTCTTTTGTCTGTTAATTAAATCTGTACTTGCCTACATTTGACTTAGATCTCAAGACTGCACAATCAACAGTCAGTGTTTCTTTGTGCTTTGCTTTTCAGGACAAAATAATCAGTCGTATTTCAGCTAATTTGCTTTGTGACAGTGTCGCATTTAAAGCCAAACCAAACGCTGCTCAAGCTACAACAATAATGTCCCCGTGAATTTTTGTTGTTGTTGTCTCCCAGTCCTCTGCAAAAATGCGTGGAAATTACGTTTCATCTTTATTGTGGCTCACAGCATTTGATTTTAATGAGAAAACAAGAATGTATGAAATACAAACAGAGCGCCGAATTTCAAACACCTCGGCCAAATTTGCTAAAAGCATCCAGGTAGCACCCGCATGCCCATGGAGCATCAAAACAGACTGAGAGCAAAATTGCTTATTTCAACAAGAAAAGTCTCAGGTATTTGTTTTTATTTGAATGTCAACTAAATTGAGGGGAGGAGATTACCATTACTGCACTGGGGGGGGAGAGTAAAGAGAGCGAGAGAGTCTACTGTATGTATGTGCAAGAGAGACATAAAGCGAGCGCTCCCTGGAGATTTAAAAGTACCCATGTTTCCTCATTTCTGGGAGTTTGTAATTTATAGCTGCTGGTCACATATTAAACAAGATCAGAGACTACTCCCTGACATCTTCTGAACATACTGAGGGAATTCAAATGATTACCAGCGTATCCTGCCAACAAATGACGACATAGAGAGTATCTTGAGGGAAAGTGAATACAAAAAAATATATAAAAAATGAACACAGAGCCCGGGCAGACTGCGCACAAAGGGACACAATTAAATGGTTTTCACGATTATTCATAGTGCCGCTTTTTACCTCTGAGCAGTTGCTGGGTTCGGTGAGATGAGACATTTCTGTCAGTTATAGGTACGGATTGTATTGAGTTGGAGACTCGGCTGTTCCCTGATGCCCTGTGAAGGTGCTGCTGCTATTGATTTCATCTTTACAAGCACACACATTACAGTATCTTTGAGCTAAAGGCTGATAATTTTATTTTATTTTTTTGCCCTCACCTAATCAGACTATTAGAAAGATACAGTGGCAGTGCTGGCTTTCACAGTGACGTTAAAGACGCAGCAGTCTCTCATCTGTCTCTCCCGCTGTGTTGTTTGACTTATTCTGGGTTTGTCTACATTACCTGAGGACTGACAGAGATGCCGACAAAAGGGATTATTTACAGATATTTTTTTATTTATTTTGCCTTAATGATGTCATCTCGCCCCGCGTCGTCTTTTGGCATTTTGGGAGCTCGGGTTTTTATCTCTGTGTCTGTGTTTATGTGCATCTGTAGACGAATGTGAGAGACAGAGGGTGTGTACAGTATTTTTTGACTATGCAAGCGAGTAGAGTATGCACACACACACACACTTGCCTGTATATTCTTGTATTTTAACTGAGGAAAGGAATCATACTGAAGTGATTGAGGGATATTACTGCCATCTATTGAGCCACAAGAGACTGAGCTCATTGAGATTTTTATAAGGCATCCTGACACAAACGTGCAAATCAGATGCTCATGCATTATTAAGCAAAGACTTTGAAACAGTAAGATTCAGTTCAGACAGTCGGAGAATCACACGAGCGGTTTAACATAGTGCATTCATTTATGTGTCGCAGTCAGGAGCACTTTATTCATCAAGTAAAATAAATGCAGCGCGATGAATTGGAATGAAGTGGGCTAATGTCTTAAAGAGATCTGCAGTATGTATGGGACCTGTATACAAGTGCTTAGACTGTGTGTGCGTTACAGGTGGGACTGTAAATTAAATTAAAAAAACTTTTTTTAAATGTATCAACTACATAAAAACATAATACTGATACAAGTAGAACCAAGTCGACACGAATGAAAACTACTAGAGGTTTTATGTAAAAGTTTTTTTTATTCCAAATGGTGACAACGTCATCTACTTTGACAGAAATACTGCAAAATACACATTGTGGGAGGAGATGTTTCCAATGGATATGATTGTTTATATATTATAGTACACACATGTATATTTTTTATTTAAAGTCTTTGTTTCACTGGGTGAGGATCAGGCTTTCTTGTGTAATTGTTTTCACATTTCCACGCTGGTGATCTAAAAAGGCATAGAAATAAAATAAAAAAATAATGAAGTCGAAAATCAAAGAAAACACTATGCTATGCACTTTTTTTAAAAACTGCAGGTATTGACAATTGCAAATTAGTTCTGGGCAAATGAAAAAGTCTGAAAACATGTCAGGAATGATCTTTTTGTCAAGCGTTACTGTGCCGCTGATATCTGTTTGAACACGCATGAAAGACTCCAGCCGACCCTCCAGTTTATTTGATGTCTACAAGTGTAATTTTCAATACTCCTCTTTTTTTCTCACAGAATAGCACTGAGCAAAATCAAAGCACCTGATTCAATATGGCTGTTGTAATTCGATCGGGCCAATTTAATGCTTTTGGTCGAGGATAAACATGCTGAATTAATTTTACACTTTAAAGGCTACTTTGACTGTATTTTATATTTTGTGTACTCAGCACGGTGATGAGATACTAATGGTAGCTCACATTCGACCTCATCATGTGTGATATTGACGATTTATTACTAATAATAATAATTACTATTACCTGTTAGCTGATAATATATACCCTCTTCCTATGTAGTGTACCACATACTTACATGATTATTATCAAATTGCTATAGTGTCGTATTATACCTCATCAATGTCACCCAACTGTTTTTTTTCCTACTCTCGTTTTGAGGAGAGAAACCTGTTTTAATCAAAGTCATTCTCATATAGCAATTAGATCTAATTAGTCCAATTATCAAGATTCTAATTACACTGAAATATATCCCCTAAATCTCATATCAATTATAGTATGTGTGACTCGTCCTGATCGGGAAACATGAAGAGCGACAGTGAAGACAAAGCTGTGTTGAAGGTAGCAGAGAGTGTTTTCATTCTCTGGAGGACAACTGGCTGCAGAACTGTCCCCATCTGTCCCCAAAGCTTTTATTACAAAATGCTGTTTGGTCATCTGGGGATAAATGTCGCTTAACCTTTATCTAGTTGTTTCAAAATCTGAACTATTTTGCTGCTAATTATGATGCCATGATTAGTTACATGCTTGTTTGTCGTCTCAGATAAGTTGAATGAATAATAATAAATACAGTTTCAGCTGTTATTGCTGCAGCTATTAAACACCACCGTTAAGTCTGGACTCAAGGAAGGAAGAAGCCACTGCGTTGACAGTGAACTAGATTAAAGTTAGGTTGAACTTTTGGTAGCACAGTAGCTCATATGCTAATAAGTCTCAAACAGGTACACAAATCCACACACACACACGAAATCAGGAGCAGACCTTGATTGTGTAGCACAGTATGCTGCTATAGTGGTGGAGTGTTATACTGTAGGTGCACTGGAAAACACACACGCACGCGCGCACACACACACACACACACACACACGCACAGCCTGCTCTTGCTGTGGAGTCAGAGGGAACACACTGACCTAATTTCCCCCAGTTAACTCGCCTCGTTGGGGACCAACGTTCCTCTCCACCCGTTTCCCCCAACCGAGCCTATAGGAGCGTCCCTGATGTGTATCTCTGTGTCTCTATCATTCTGTGCCCTCCATCTGTTTGAGTATGTTTCCTCGCTCAAGTATAAGATTCCAAGTTAAGTGTTATTCTATTTTACGTGTTTATAACAAGGGTAACGTGCAACCCCGCAGTGCCGCACGCCTGGGAAAGACCAGCAACTGTCGTGGAGAGAAAGAAAGCCGAGCCTGAAGTTGTGTACAGAAAAAAGGCAGAAAAACACCTGAAATAACACCCAGTTTCAGGCTGTCAATCCTCTGCAAACTGCAGCTACGAATCACAACTCTGTGCAAGGGTCAATAAATTCTGATGTAATACTGGTAGGATAAGTGGGTGGAGACATGGTGGTGCTAGTCACCCCTCTCTAGCACTTTCCAGGGCTCTTTCCTGTACTGAGAGGGCAGGGAAGTGTCTGCGCTTCTGCATGCCCAAGTACCTGCTTGCATGTGTGAAAGAGTGGCCCCTGGCTACCACGGCCCGAGTGCACATGTTAGGGGTTTTTTTAGTGGCCAGACGTGCCCTGGGTCACTTTCAGATCTCACAGACACATACTCGCAAAATCAACATGCCGCTTCCTTTATGGAAATCAGAGCTGTCACATCCTTGACAGGCTAACACTGCAATATGATTGGTTAATTCACACTGATGGTGTGCATCAGTGGGCGCATACTGCGGTCCCATTGGTGGTCTGGGTCAAATGAATGCGCTTCACACTGACACGTGGGAAAGAGGGGAGGTGTCAGATACTGAAAAGTGGCAGGAGCTATATGTAAGAATATATGAGTGATCGCATATGATTTGTGCATGAGGCCTTTGTGTGCACTTGAAAAAATAGAGCTAAGCCAGAGATGGCACTTAACTTACGCTCTTCCTTTTTTCTTTTATATCTGTAATCACTAGTTCCCCAGCGTTATATAAACACATAACTCCTCCAGAAATTACAAGTTTTACATGCAGCTATGTAACAGCCAATGCACTGTAGCACAAACATGCACTAATGGACTGTGTCCTGTGCAAATAAATGTGAACTCTTAGGAAAATATTACTGACAGGCAGCTCTGATACTATAACTGACAAGCTCTCTGGATGCCGATGTAATCAGAAGTTGCAGTTGCCTACTGCAGCGTTTGTATATATATATATGCATGATGTCATCTACACACGTTTTAGCTATTATTATCAACAATGAACAAAGGTGGAGCAGGCCTGACAGGCATTTACCTTCTTCTTATATTTGCTTGGAGACAGTTACAATTATAGTATCTATAAAAAAACATGATCTTTGTTAATCCATATTTGTGTTGAGGCTGGATTCCTTTGAATGAAGCATTTGAATCAATAACAAAACATTACATCAGTGAACATAATTGGCCCCCATTAGTGGTAATGTATTGTAACAAAGCCTGGGATTGGAAAAAAAGTGGTTTGAAAGTTACAGACTCCTACTCCAAAAGGCATTTCAGGCCACGTCTTCAAGTCAAACATCATGTTTGCTTTTTGTCTTTAGCACTCACTTAATTGATCTCTGCGTACCCGCACAGTTAGACTCTATAGCTCTTTATTATTTCCTTTCTTCCTCTCCCTCCCTCCTGTTAATTCCGTCTTTATCTCACTTCTCTGCCTCTCATTTTCTCCATCTTTCCCTCTCCATCCTGTCTCTATCTCTCTGGTGACAATGTCCTGCAGTTATGAAGCAAGGTCAAAAAAGTGAAATCCATTTAAATACTGATGCAACTCTCTGGGGGGCCATACATACATTCTGTAGCACCCGTCCCTGTACATCTCACACAGATTGCTGAATGGATGGATGTGGAACAGTTATTTGTTCTGCATTTATCGCTTATTCTGTTGCACATTCACTGGCACCCATATCTGTATTTTCTCAGCGCCCCCCAAAAATCTAGAGAGAGAGCGAGAAAACAACAACCTGTTCTTCATTGTTGAGCACAAGGATGGTGGTAGTTGCACCATTTGTGTGTGTGTGTGTGTGTGTGTGTGTGTGTGTGTGTGTGTGTGTGTGTGTGTGTGTGTGTGTGTGGCACTCGCAAAGTTAGTATGTGTTTGTCCATCCCAGGTGCATCTGCATTTGAAATGTTTCCACCCTACTTTATGGTGCACCAAGGGACCTGCCATTTCCATTTTTAATTCCCTCTCGTGCTAAGTCAGGCACTCCATAAAAACGCCACATGTTGCTCAGCAATGAAACAGCTACCTCATTTATGCATCTAAACTATTCCAATGTGTGCGAGGAGGCCAAAATGTTTTTGCAGGAGGAGTTTAGGCAATGCAAAAGTCAAGTTGCTAAATTATGGCTCATGATCTAAGACTAGTTTATCCACAAATATGAGATATGAGACGGTTACATGGTTTGACTTGTAGAGCCGTTGTTATACCTCTCATCTATGAATGTATCATAGATATTTTTACTTTTTAAAATTCTGTTCTCCATAACTTCTGTTTAATTGCAAGTAATTGGCTTGATTTTTAATTCTGATGTGTACAGGTTTTATTACATGGCAATTGACTCCAAATACCTGCCACTGTGCTCCAGTTTTGTCAATGGAGCTCGTTTAGGGTATGTATGTACTCTTTGGCAGATTTGCAAAATAAATAAATAAATAAATGTGCTTATAAAACCTCAACATGTTAAGGTAGTTTCACTTGGAAAGAAATAAAGCAAAGAAAAGAAACAAATGAGAGGAGGGAGTACGAGAGAAAGAGTGAGCACAAAGTTGTATCCGATGCATTTTTTTTTTCATGCTTTCTGATTCTTTTTTTTCCTTGTATAAATAAAAGTTCTCACAAGATGATATAAAATGACTCAATTATCTAAAAGCCTTACAGGCACAGAGAGATGCTCTGTCCAAGTTGTTATTGTGCACACACACATACACGTTCGAGGTGCTTTGGAAAATGATACCAGCTTAGAAACCAATAATTATCATTTAATACATCTTGTGGGAGCGTGTTTCTTTATGGTTTCCACTTTGTAAGCTTCGTGCATTATATTTGGCCCACCTGTGCAAAGCACTGCTTCAGTGCCAGAACTGCAATAAACATCTGTACTTCTGCATGAATAAAATTTAAAAATAAATACGTTTGTTCACATAATTGAAATGCATACACGTGAATTTTATTTACACAAACTTCTGAAACTTATTTGGCAGCTTTAGTTAGTAATTCTTTATTGTGATTTTTTTTGCACTCGCATTATAGATCTCCTACAGAACTAAAGAAACCACTTGCATGAAATGCAAAACAGCTTCAAGAACTTTTCAAGCTTTTCAGGATCACTTGCATTAGAGTCAAATATCAAAATATTTATTAGTATTCAAATATAACTGATAACATCCACTTCTTTGGTTTCCAGGGACAAAATGCAAAAAAAAAAGTGTTAAATGAAAAGCAAGACATAAGAAGCTGGAGCAGTGATGGCTTTGTCAGCGATTCAATTGAAACAAGTGATAATCTGTTGGGGACCCGTTTTTGTGGAGTATCCAGCTGTGGGAGGCCAGGGAGTGCCTTGGTGTGTCTACTTTGTGTGTAACAGTGATTATGCAGGTGGCATGCCAGGCTAAATTAGTTAGTCTAAAGAAGCCAAAGCGCTCTCAACTACTTTTGGGTGCCAACAACTTGTAAAATGTAACAATGTTCTGACAAAATGATAGATATCTCATGCCCGGAGTGAGCAATGGCTGGTTAACATTACACAAGTATGTTTCAAAACATTGAAACAAAAAGGCCATTTAGTTTAACATCTAAAGCAAAAGAGGATTTATTACTTTTATTATTCATTTTGTTTATCATATTGTGTTTGTTTTGTTGTATTTTAAGACAGTGATGCTGGATGCTGTTGTTGCTGGGCTGACTGACTGAATAAAGTGATATAGGTGTTTAGTCTCGCAGCTTTGGATGTGATGCCTGTGGTATGTTTTGATTCAGCTTTGTGGACTCTAGTAGCTTAGGTCTTCCCCTCTACATGCCCCATCATAACTATCTACACTGACAGCATACTGATGCACATATACAATGCCAATCAAATTTGTGAAAGACCACTTAAAGCACAAGTTTTATTCTGGACGCTCTCACCACTTTTAAATACACAGTTATCCCCTCACTAATTGTTCTCTGAGTTACTTGCTCTCTCTTTTCTTGGCTGATAGACAGCGTTCTTTGTTTTATTCCAGTTAAATGCTTTTTGCCACTACCTGTGTCTGCAACCGTCATTAGCCAGCAATGCCTCTAAGCTCTCGATGTATCACATGGGTACTCCAAACACAGGTGACAAGGCTGACATGATGACCTATAAGTTTCTTTCAGATTACCAAAAACCTTTCACCACGTTCCAAGCCCTAGCAACGCCTTAGACCTGATTGTGTAACGCACGTAGGACAGATGACAGATACACTCCTAATTCAAAACAAATGCATTATCAGCGTTCCTCAAAAATGAAATATAAACAAAGATGTGGTATCTTGAGTCCTATCTCTTGACAGAGATAATCACACTTCCATAATCACCACAACACTTATGCATCTGGGCCACTAAGAAAACAATTACATTATCTGTCAATCTCTTAAGTCTATTTTCACAGTGGGGTTTTTTTTTTTTTTTGCTTTCTCTGTTTCCCCAACAGCAAACCGTTCATCAACTAGGTGGGAAAAGAAGTGTGGGAATTTAAAAACAATGCCGGTGGCCTAAATAAGAAAGTGACAGAAAATATCTTAATCCTCCGAATAAAGGGATAAGTCCAAGACTTTAAGTGGTCTGACACTGGAGGGTTTAAGCCATCGGGGCTACGCAGAGGGAATCTGCGGGTTACCTTTACTCCCTACAGCCCTGGAGCCTTCACACCATAAGTGTGCTATTTTAAATGGAACACCCCACTGTACTCCCTCCCCCATCCACCCTTCCATCTCGTATTACCCGTGCCGTCTTCAAGGTATAATGCATGTCACTACTTGCTTTTCGCTTTGTGCTATTTTTAAGAGCGTAGCGTCTGTTTGTTGTCATAGCGTACAACATTAAGGGACACCAGCCTGGGAAAACCAGTCCAGGAGATGCTTCTGACAGAAACACGCTAGTTAAATCTGATTTACAGGCCTTGGCACACTCAGGAAAGGTTTGGAGTGGATGATGAGTCCTTTTGCAATATGCTTTGATGACACGGGTATGAAGAACAAACATATCAAAACTAAGATAATGAGCAAACAGCTTCTGGCCCAGATTTCACAAAAGCATTAAAACTACAATTAAAATATAGTATTATGTCCCATGCATGCCTGTTGAAATGGTTGGTTTCATCACTTGGCCACTGTGCCACATACTATCAGCCATTCAGAGGACAGGCTGTGATATTGAAATGAAACATCCTTCATCCCTGCGAGATAAAAATCCCACACGTCCGCCCGCTGCCTTCCCCTATTTTTCTGTATTATACTTTTGTAATTGGAGGTGCCATAATGAAATCAATTCAGTCGGGATAACAGATTTCACATCATGTTACCGGTTTCCTTTAGAAGGGGCCGCTTCGTGAAGACGTCTAAAAATATTCCTCTTTCATGCATCATCAATATCTTCATTACATGAAAGATGGACGTCAGATTGTGTTTGCTGTTTCTGCGCGATGCCAGTTGACAGGGTAGCATCTCGCCTGTGTCTGCGACACACTGCGTTTACAGGGATTTGGGGAGCATTTTTTGTACAACACAGTGAAGTTGCGATAAAGCTGGAAGTGCTTTTGTGGAGAAGCATGAGATGCGTTTGCTAAGACATCATCTTTCTATCTGCGTTTTAACTCCAAATCTTGTATAAAAGCACTGAATTGGATCTTTTTCAGTGATAGTAAACAAAGACTTTGGCTGAATAAATATATATATTTACTCTGTGTGCATGAGCAACCAGTGGTTTCACACAGGAAACACGCAGTTTATTCGCAGTGGAGTATACTTTAGTTTAAGATCTCAAACAGAGAGCTGAGTGATAACAGACTTTCATGACACATTTAGCCCAACAGGATAAATGTTATTTCAGCCAAGCTCGAACATTTATCAGCCCAAACTCTTGACTGAGCACCTTTTTTTTTTCAATGAATTCCAACTTTTCCCACATGTACAGCAAAATATACCACTGCTCTAAATAGCATCCACTGAGGAAACTTGATTCAACTTCAGATAATTTCACACTTCACACCTCACAGCGACGGCCAAAATTATCTCTGGGTTCGAACAAAACTATGTGAGGCTCCATATTTTCGTATTAGTAGAAGCAGGGAACACAATGCACTTGTACATTTTGATGCAAGTCTAGCCCACATTTGGTAATGGGGGTGAGAGAGCAATACAATTGATTCGGTTTTTCGTCTTTAGGCAATGTACCATTTTCCCTAGATACACACTACAAAGTGAATTCCAACTGTGCTCTGGGACACAGTGGTGAGACATGGGGATGTCCACAGGCATATGCCTTAAGTCACATTGTGTGATCCTCGCCATAGCTCTACTGTAAACACCTACTTTAAGTCTTGTTCTAATTACTATCAGGCGAATGCTAGGAGTCATCACTATCACTGCTTGTTGACATGTGCAAATTATATTGAACAAAAGTCAACGAATGTTGTAAATGCACACCTAATTTACCTATACACAAATGTGAAATGTCAGGTTTTTATGTTAGGGTATTTCCTTTCCTTTCCTTTCCTTTCCTTTCCTTTGCTCCTGCCTCCACTGCTCCATCTGTGCACTCCTTATGAAAGGGAATAGTTGAGCAGGCCTGACAAAGGGCGGCACATAGGAGGCAGAGGTGCTGAGGGAAGCTGAGCACCGCTGAAAGGGATTCCTATCTGTTTGCGTGTCTTTGGTGTGTTAGTGAGGGGGAAAAAAAGAGAGAGCACTTGTGTATATGTTGGCAATTGTATGCGTGTGTGTGCCAGTTTGAATACTACATTTCCCTACCTTTAATGTTTACTGCATGGCTGTCGTGATGGAAATAAGCTTCTGAATAGTATGCAACAGAAAGAGGAGGAAGGATTTGCATCGTTATTCAAAGTGATTGTCATAACCTCCAAATCGACTGAACAAAGTCAACACCTTTGTTCTGTTTCAGTAATCTTGCTTTATGTGGTCACCTGTGCATGAACGTTCTTATCCAGCCTGAAAGTGTGATGTAAAATTAATGAGAAAAAAAGACATTACAATGCTTTCATTGGAGGAAATCTGAGTAATGAACTCACATAATTACATACTTGAGTAATAGTATCAGTGTCTAAAAAAAAAAAAAGAAATGGTGAAGAAAACTTCAGATAGTCATGTACAGTGTGTATGATCCTCCTCTTATGAAAACAGATCACAACTGACTGGACCTGGCTCCTGTCCTCCGTGTCTGTCTGACCGAGCGCGTCTGGCTCTCTCCATGCTGCCATCTGAGCTGGGCCTGCCGTTGCTGCGGCAACAACAACAACTGCATAGTAGCTGGCATGGCTCCGTTCAGCAGCTCGGCCTCATTATACTGCTGCTGGCTTTGATGTGGTTTCTGAGGCTCTACCTGCATTACTGCAGCCAGTGGCTCTACCTCCAGGCCATAGCAGTTCCTGTCAACAAGTGAGTTTGCTTCCTTTGATATTGCCCTGCACACACACACATGCATGGAAGAGGATCGCATGAATACACACACAGACGTGCAAAACTTTTCAAGCGCACACATTGCTGCTGACATAAATCCATTAATAAAAACGGAGGACTGACACATACCAGATAATAGTAGCATATTACCATACTGTAAATTCATTAGCATGGCCACACATAACATGACCTGAATGTAGGCTCACACACATGCGGTGTACAGTTATGGGAAAATACGATGCAGAGAGGACAACAAGCTGAGAGGATGAGGATGTGCTGTGTGTGTCTTGGTGTGTGTGTTGGCAAATGCAGGCTTGATACACCCAGATCATCTGTTTGGAATCCCCCCATTAACATTTTAACAAGACTTTCTCAATATTAACAAACCATTGCTGGGGGAGTTTGCTCACCACACAGCTTTAAGTCCCAAAAGGCTACATTATTTGGAAGGAATTTATTGTTATTATTTGGTACGCAGCATTGATAATAAACAGCAATAAGATGCCACAGAACTGTTAAATCACATTGGAATAGCATATGGTGCTGATTTAATTCATCACAATAAAAGGGCTGGCTGCAAACATGCATACAACCAGGTTTTTATTACAATAACTCAGGGGCGCAAACATCATGGAAAGTGATGGAGGAGAGCTCAGGAAGAAAAAAAAATGTGGCTGAGTGAAAAAAAAAGGAAAAAAGAATGGACTGAGGGGGCGGATAGAAAACAAAAATGTGAAAACAGAGGGGGTCAACGCTGGATGACAACTTCCACATGTCCAAATCTGCTGCTCTCCCTCCAAGCATTTCTCTCTCCATGCAATGGTCAGAGCTGATGATGCCCATTGAGAGGGAGGGAGAGAGAGACTAAGTGACAGTCAGAGCGGTTGGCATGATGACAGGCATACCTCGCTTCACCCTTATATCTCACACTCGTTCCTTTTTTCTTTCTTTCTACGTCTGTGTCTGTTTGTTTTTGCATTCTCCCTTCCCATAATCCATCCCGGGACATCATTGGCCTGCAAAGAGTCCCCAACAGCAAAAGTCCCTGGCCTTCGGTGCTTCTACAGTCATCTATGAGTGCTTCATTTCTTCTCTTCTTTTCTTTTACTCACTCAAGTTACAAAGCAGTAATACACTGGTCTAAGGTACTAAACATCTTGTGTTCAGAATATCCTGAATTATAAGTAAACATATACTGTAGGCATAAGCAGTATAATATTTTTGTGCTTATTAAATATGTTTTTCAATGTAATCTGTTAAGAGAGCGATCAGAAGTAGAATGTAGCATAAATCACATTATTCAAGGACAGAAAAAGTATGTCAAAGTTGTACTTAACTAAATGTACTTTAATTATAGCACAAAATGTATCTTATTTTGTGCCAAAATAATAGGAAGCATTTGAGAGAGATCTTAAGATTTTTTACTTATAATTTTGTCTGGAAATATAAAAAATAACACATCAAAGTCTCTTGTCTTTACCGGTCATCCAGAGAGGTAATCTCTGTTCTCTGAAATGACTTTTTGGGGCTTGAATCTCTTGAGAGATTTGCTTCAGATGAAACACCAATGGACCTCTACTGTCAGATTAATGGACAGAATCTGAGAGATGCTTGACTCTTGGAGCAAATCAGATGGAAATTAATGAGAGAAAACTGGACCCCTCCTCTCCCACCACTGGCTCTACCTCCTCCTGACTGATGGGAAGATTAAGGAACTCATGAGGCTTGCTGTAAATGGGGAGTTTAACGTACAACAGGCTTGGATAAGCTCTGCCATGTATCGGCAAAGGTGGTAATACTCTTACTTTCAGTGTCCTTTGCATCTTTAGTGTCTTTTATGATAGTAATAGGTATAAAGGTTTCCTTAACAACAGTCAGTCATAATGCCATCAAAGTCATTTGAGTGAATTAGCCACAAATACTATAACACAGTATATGGAGTTGCTGGAAACAGCTGCCCTTGAGCTGCAAAGCATCACAAACACAAATATGGTACGCATATATTGACACTTTCCTCTCATACCAGATTCCACTTCCACGCACACACGGTGGACCTCGTGTACCAGAGTTCTTTACTCCACACCCGGGAGGAGCTGGCAATGGTGGTGGTGGGTCCCCTGACCTTGAACGCAATAACGTTCCTGCTGGTTCTGATCAGATGGGGCTGTCAACAGATATTTGGCTCACTCCCTTCCTTCACGTCAAAGTTTATCATGGCTCAGGGAGTGTGGACAGTCCTCGACCCCCTGGCAGTCTTTGCAGTGGACGCCATCCTCGGGGTAAGTCACTTAAAAATAACTTGGACACTTGTGCACTTTAAATAGGAGTTCACTTTATCTTGGCAAAGTGACTTTAGATTACAAAAAAAAAGAGTGCAGAGAGGGTGAGAAGCAAAATGTGCAAGGTTGGATGGGTGTCTTTTTTGGCAGTGGGTTAGATGTGTAAGGTGACTGAAATGGATTGGACATTTCTTGCTGCAGTTTCATGTAGGCAGCAACTTAAACGTAAAAAGGGAGAGAAAACGTTGTTATATTTTGACTTTTGAAATATGTGAAAGAAAATCCGTGAACTGTCTTGTGATCTTAATTTAGAAAAAGAGATTTTCTGCATCCACAGTTATAGGAAACTACTTATTATTTATTTTTAATCCTTGTCTCCTTAGCGCCTCTCCTACAGTCCTGACACACCAGTGGGGGATGCTGCCAAGCTTTATTGGCACTTCTATCAAGCTGACAAATCAGGTGCAGCGGGGGTGATCATCACTCTCTTCCTCTATGCTGTCATTTTTCTCCTTTCCATCACCATCCTCTCCATGTACCTGCTCAGGTGAGCTACACAGTTAGAATACCAAATATAGCAAGAAAACAATTACATTATCTTAAACACAAAATGTTTTGAAGCAACTGGCATTAACATTAAAATAAATCTCAAATATTTTCTTCTTATTTTAGAGATAAAATGAATGTATTTTTGAATGTTAATTTGTTTCTGTTTCAGGTATGCTCCTAGTATATAATATGTACAATAAACTTATTTAATACTTGCTGGCTTGGTTTAAGTCAACCATCTACAAGAACTTTGTTTTGAATCAGAAAACAAGTTATATCACTTGTTAATGCCACTTGTATCTGTGGCATTAAATACAAAGTATCTTTATGAGACACCCACAAATAAGTCTGCCTTAAATTCTGTTTCAGGGGCTACATGTAGGTCAATCTGATCTCAAGTGAGCTGGGACAATAAAACCACTGCAGTAAAACCTATAACACCCTCACAACCCACAGCACACAAATGCACAACCAGCCCTTAATCGTCCAAACCTTACCTCCTCCCCATTTAGTAAAACAAGAACGATGACATTTTGAAATTGGTTTCTTTGGGTCTCAGTCACACCGGCCTAGAGACAGGTCAGTGATCTCCTGACAACCTCTATTTTCGAGGGAAACATTGTTAACAAGTGGTTAAGAAGTGGTTGCTAAAGTTTCTGCATTAAAAATCTCTTTATGATTGCTTCGGTTGCTAGTAATCACACGGCTAAAATACAGCTAGCAACTAGCTGTGGCCACCTATAGTTGGAAGTCAGCTACCTGCCTACAAACACTGGCCAACTGCTCCTCGAGGAGTAGTGAAACTTGATTGCAACTTGCAAACTGCAGGTGGAAACAGCAATCTGCTAGCAACAAAACAATCATAAAGATGTTTCT
>NW_024582692.1:333946-426148 GCF_018398535.1 Haplochromis burtoni | reverse complement strand
GGATAGTATAGCACCAGTTAATAATAATACAGTATATCTAAATGTTACTATCCTGCTTGTTCCACCCTTCATCAAGTATTTATTCACCTTTTCTGTCCACAAAAAAAACTGTAAACAAAACAAAAAAATCAAAAATATAAACAGATGTTGATGTAATTTATTTTGAATTTATAGTTGCAGGGAATTGCTGATGGAGTTATGCATCAAAGGCTCACATACACAAGCATACACAAACTTATTAAACACAGAATCAGGAATATACACACGCACCACACAGCTAGATTGCCTGAACATACCATTCGCTGCAATTCACTGGAAAATGGAAATCATTTCTAATTCAAAAGTTAGATGTGTTTTGATATAGCGTGAATATGGAACCCCCTTACTTTATCCGATTAGGCTGGGTGTTTTGCATGGTTGGGATCACTGCAGGTTTCATACATATTGAAAAGGACGGCGTGCGGATGGTGATGAACACACATACTCTATCTTAATGCACTGTGTGTTCCACTCATGTCTTGCAGATTGAGGTCAGCCATGTTGAAACATTTGGTTGCTAGCCTGCATTGTGATTTGGCAACTCGGATGGCTTTTTCATGTCATCTATAGACCTTTTGCTGATTAGTTCGAAAGCCCAGGCAAAACAAACACTGCTCTTTCTCAAACATTCAAAGGCATTTGATTTGACAGACTTTTTGCAATATAGGACTCACTTTAAAGGCAGGCAGGTGATAAATTACTGAATAGTGTAACTCAGTATTCATCCAAGGTGTGTTCTCTCACTCTAACATACGACCAAATTCCATTAATAGCTTAAAATGTAAGAAAGCGCCTATTGAATTAATCAGTTTGAGATTGGCAGCCAAGGAGATGGTGCCATCTAATTTCAGTGAGCGAGACGCTTATCGGGATCAGACTAAATGGACAATATTAAAACAGCAGCCGGGAATAATGACTTCTGCCACTCAGCAGCCACACGGGTTTGTATTGAATGTAGGCCACGAGGCTGAAGCAAGGCTGATAATTTTATGGGTTACAATTTCCTATTGGCTACAAGGAAGGGGCTCTGACACAGACCATGACCTATTTCTAAAAAATATGCTCCAGGCCGTATGTATAGATAGAATGGACTGTTATCCTTTTTTCTTAATTACATTTAGGAAGCTTTTATTCACTGCCTGCAAAAATACACGTAAAATACCTCAGTATTCTTTGACCCTTTATGGAAACCAAAATGAGCAGCTATAAAACTAGTAGTGTAGTGGTAGTTCCATCAACATTTTTGCAAGACTGTAAAAGAAAAAAAACTTTGTTTGCTTCAGTTACTGCAAGTGTCTACTTCATCAGTTTCTTTATCAGTTTTCCTTCTTCATTAGAAGAGGTTTGCAAGTTTGTTTTTGATGGAACAAGATAAGAAGGTATCTTTGTTTGCACTGAATCCTTCTGTTCCATTAAATTTAGTTTGATAGGATCCTTTAAAATAAATCACACATTCTGTAAATTGAGAAATACCATTTAAGCTACTTTTGACTGCTCCTTTGTTCACTAAGGGTTTCCACAGTGGGTATCTCTGCATGTTTGATTGAGCAGTTTTCACACTGAATGCCTTTCTTGATGCAACCCCAAAGGGATTTGTGTCACCTCCCATCTTTTGCTTGCTAGGCAAATGTGTAAACCACTACACTACAGAGCAACCAAAGTGAGAAAAACCTTTGGGTGAGATAATACTAACATATACGTTAGAAAGACAAATCATTTGTGTTTTATTCTCTGACCCTTTCATCCACTGACATCAACTCGTGAACCTTGTGCTTAAACAAAGACCTGCCATGAGCCTTGTCATCCAGATCACAACCTACATGGTAAAGAATTACATACTTAAATTCAGGCCTTTTCCACACCAAAGAAATTAGCCCGTTTTGAAGCTCGGAGATGCAAAGATGGTGAATTCCTCCAAGAGAGAAACCGCATAAATGAATGAGAAGCACAATTCAAGTGTAGGATTAAAATGAATGCATGCTATTCCTGTGTCTGAGGTCAAGATTCTACAAACATCCCACTCCCAAGAGCAATGGGGAATGATGCTGAGTTCAAAGCTCCGTACCAGCTTCTTGTATAAATCCTTGCCTCCTTGATGTTGGTTTTATTTGAGAGTTGATTACCCTCTGACAGGCTAGAATCTCTGTGGAAGGGCACAAGGTCTGTTGGTTTTGATGGTCAGCCAAGACATTTGTTTACAGACATGGTGTTTCTTTTTAGGGGTTGGCTGCATGTGGCAAACGAAAAATAGCATTTTGGTGATGCGTACTCATGTGGAGGTATGAATCAATATGCCTTCTGCTGGGCAGAAAATTTTCTTGTGACTCAAGCCGGGCTCTCCAGATGCATCTGCAACCAGCACGTCCACTGTATCTGCCATCTTTGAAGCACAGCATTAACACTGAAGAACATCCCAGGATCCGACTCCCACACATTAATATTTGTGCAACCACGCAGACACCCAGCCAAACTCAGACATTTCTACACTCAGCTTGTGTCCACAAAATACTTCCCACTCACAGGCCAATTTGTTTGATTCCTTTTGCTGTTTCAATTGATGTATTAGACTTTTATAGAGCATCCAACCCAGCTGTCAGAATAAAAAGTTGGCCCTGTGCATTTCTGCAAGCTGCAGATCCACACAACGTCTGTGTTCTGGAACCAAAAATAGGTTTCATATGAACTTTTCTAGGTATGTGTGAATAAAGGTGATGTTTCAAATGCTCTTGGAACTTTTGAGGGCATATACTGCTGTAACCTATGAAATAACAAACGTATATATTTAATTACGCACCGCATTTTACATGTTTCTGCAACAGTGGAAACATTTTTTGGTTCACCATCCTCCAGCCTCCATTTCTCATAGGTGCACTTGTTTACAACCAGCGACCATGATTTAATGAACGCAATTAATATTCTTAATAACAAACTAAGAAAAAAAAGATTGGTTCTTGGTGGCAATGAAACAAGCAACATGTTCTCATACGTCAGTGGTAAAGCAGGTTAATTGCCAGTGACTCCTAAATTGATATACACACGTGTTTGTAGAAATAACATAAACGAGTAATTTCACTCATTAGTTGTGTTTGTGTTATAATGCTTCAGTAAAGTCTGATGATTTAAGGCGTAAATCTGAGTAAAAAGTCTTTGTTGCTTTTGCAGCTTTGCCAGTAAAGGTTTCTAGGCTGCATCAGTCAGGTTCTTGTATTTCTCTGTGTGTTTAGTCTCATAATGGCAATTTTAAATGTAATTCTTAAACACAGCAATGTGCTCGACAAAAACTAAGGACATAGCTTTACTGACTTCAGTAAATAAATACTTAGAAGTCCGTGGCCTGTCAAAAACTCCACATTCATTCTGCATCAGTCATTCTTTTTTTTTTTTGCCGTGATCTGACATTTCTCATCACTGTCTGCTCCAGTGCATTTACAGTGAAGCTATATCCCCTTGCAGACATGTATGTACATACATAGAGAAATCCTCTTCAAAATATTTCCAATAAAAAAGAGTGTTTAATGGGTGAAATAGGAAAAACAACATGATGCATGTATTTACATTTGAATCCGATTGAACAAACATGGGCTGGTCAGGGACAACCAAAGGGCCAGGTGTGGGTTTACAATGCTAGGTCTGTGGTGGGCAGTACAGTTACCGCTGTATACTTTATTGGCCATCATTCATTCCCTGTCATTGGGAAGTTCCCATTCCCTTCTGTGTTTCTTTAATATCTGCTGTATTTGCAGGCTAAGTACCCTCATATAGCAAGTCGCCATTTTTTAAATCTCGTGCCACTGTCGGGCATATTCTCATGTGCTCACAGAGCTTCTTATCAGTCTTGAGTTGCGACCAGCAATTAAAAAATTATAACGCTAAAATGTAGATATGAAGCCATATTTTTTGTATCAGGAATGCAGTGCAGTATTTTATTACAAAAGGCTGTGTTTAGTCAAAAACGTTCTCTAAGATCTCCAGTCAGTCTGCTTTTGTTGCGCCGTCTTACATTTCTGAATCTTTTCTTTTTTCTCACCACACACCTTCCAGACTCCACAATGATGGTCGCATGCTGGATGTCTTTCAGCGACTCACCGCCAAGGAGGGGGTATACTTCCTGCCTCAAGACCTTGAGCTGTCCAATCAGGAACTGAGCTACATTGTCAAGAAAGCAGAGCAGTGGAGAGGGTTCAATGGAGAGAGGCGCAAGGTAAATACATTATTGGTCTCCTTTGCTGTCTCTAAATAAATTGCATTGTAATTAAACCAATAGTGACCTGTTGGGCTAATGATACTAGTCTTTTCAATTAACCTGGTCAAAGGGGAGGAATTAACTGTGGTGTTTGTGACCAATAAGGTCTTCTGCCGTGGTGCAGGTGCTCAATGAAAGTGCTGAGCTGGGTGAGATCAGTGAGGCACTAACAGAAGCATTTAAAGGCAGCCAAGATAACACAGGGTTAGCATTCACTGGTCACTTTAAAGGAGATATTACATCCGAGAGGATGTATAGAATAGGTTCATTTTATATCATTAAATTTTCTTTAGTTACATTTGAGAAAGCTGAGAATTCATCTCAGAGGTCTTTAGCTCCGTTCTAATTAGTACAAGATAATTACCAAAACAGAAACTCAGCTAACAGGCAGCCTGATTAGTCTGTGGAAACCAATTTTCGAAGATATTTCATTAAAGAGAGACTGCTCAATCAACACACACAGTGGAATGCGTGTGTGAGATATAGTGGGCATTCCCTTATTGCGGACATTTCGAAATCATCTAAGGCAGCTGAAATAAATGCTTGTCCCCATGAAATTACTATCACGGGGGAGAGGATGACGCATGTGGCCCAGCCCCGTGTAGGTCGATGATGGTGGCACAGGAGAGGGCAGTGTATTAGCACAAAGCCTACCCCTGATGTAAAATCTTTGCATAGTGATTGAAAATGTGACTTGTTGAGATAAGGGAAATAGAATGCAGCGATCAAACTGCAGCCCCCTTTAATTTATTCTGTAGGGTATTTTAGTAGCACACTGCTCACTACATGTTCTCCATGTTCATTAACTCCCTTGCTCTTTTCTCAAATAAGTATGTGAGGCAACGGGATGAGAGGCTGCAGTGGACTGTGGTGAAAGATGGTCTGCGCATTAGGAAGTGATGCATTATTTTGTCTAATTGTAGAACTAAAACAGAGTGGGCCAAACCAAAATGTAGTTTTTGAGGGTCGTAGCAGTTAATATCTGAACGACTACACATCAAAGTCGCGTCAAACCGTGTCCTAACAAAGTTTACACTACAAGCAGGACTGCATTCATTATGTTGCGTTCACAGCGCTGTGGAAAAGCGAATTTCGTTTCAATGAAAAAGGCAACATGAAGCTGCTATCTCATACCTGACACTTGTCACCGTGTGACAGGTGTGACATGTGATAAAGCAAAGTTAAACACTCCTGAATTTCTTCAGGGCAGTAATAACAGGGTGAAGCAGCAACCAACAGAGCCCCACAGGCAGAGACGGAACAAAACTTCAGCGGTGAACGATGCAACAAAGTGAGCTTGTTGCCGATTGTGTCAACATGGCATTAGAACTTGTGTCTTCCTCTCAATGATGCAATGCTTTGTTGGGGTTTTTTTAATCTGTAGTTACACTTTATTTTGAAACAAAAGACAGGACGTGCAACAGGAAGCAGGAGACATGAAGACAAAACAGTATGCAAAATCTTGTTTTCCTAAACAAAGTATTTAACTATGTCGATTGTGACGTGCCAGACACAGGGGAATGGATACCTTTGAAAAGCTGGATTCTTCTTGATAGAAAATTATACAAAAACTCAGCTACAAAAGTGAGAGAAACAGAGGAATACATTTTGCATCAGCAGGACCTAAAAAATACACTTTTTAAATGGTTTTACACTACATTGCTAAACCAGATAGTATAATTGTAATCGTGTAAATGCTATTCTTTTTCTAAAGTCTTTTTTGTTGTTGTTGTTTATTGGTCTTCATGCCTTAATGAAATGCAACCCCTGTTCTGAGAGGTGACTACACCGCCATTAATGGGATGGTGATGGACCTGTTTATTGGAAGAAAATTGAGCCTTCCGTTGTTTGGAGACTTTAAAAGAAATTACATCCCCAAAGTTTGTGATTAAGAAAATGCCTCATTTAGCAGCTGATGGCCTCTTGCTGTGGTGCACTGCTAAATCATCTTTGCATTACTGCATATCCCCCTCCATGGTAACAATTACAGCATACTTCATATTATACCTAATTTGATGTTATTAAACTGATAAAATGCTAACACGTTAACACGTTCTCTGGTCTGATGAAAATTTAGGGTTATTGCATTTTAACATTTTTACATTATTCAAGCAGACCATTTTTCATCAAAATAAGATGGGCCTTACCATTATTTCATAATTATTGTAACAGTTTCTCCTATGAAAAGGGTCACTTTCCTAACTCAGCAAAGACATATCCCTATTAGACTAATTTGACTACATGCAAATTTTTGTCATTTTTCCCTCATTAACTATTTATCATAGACAGGGAAAAAATATATTCATGAAAGCGAGCAAAGGAGCAGCCCAAAAGAGCTGAAACTAATATTTTGCAACTCTAATGATTTTTTGCATCCTTAATTAGATAGAATAAGGTTGATATGATTAGGTCAGGATGTAGTGTTTTTCATTAAAAATACATTTCAGAAACTGTATTCCAAATGTGCCCTTGCAATTAAATAATGAATCTGACGCATTCCTTATTATGGACCCAATTAATATCAGAGGCAAGGGCGTAATTTTAATAACAGTGGGCTACGAGACCTTCATTAGCTGAGCGAGAAAAAGGAGGGATGAGGGGAAGGAAAAACAAGGTACCCATAGGAGCATCAAGAGTTTGTAACCAAATTTAAAACGTCATTGAAAAAGATAGAGTGAGATATTTTGAACAAATCCGATCTCGGGCTATCGGGATCTGCAAATAGCCCATGTTTCTTTTAACTAACTCTGGCACTTTTGAATATTTTTATAGTCTTAGATCCTCTTCTAACCCTGTAGAGGTGTTGAGACTGGACCAAAGCTGAAAGAAGCTTAGCCTTAAAAGGGAAAAGAACGATTATTGCTTTTTATTTATTTATTTTTTGCACCTCTACTGAAATGTGGTCACCTTTGAAAAGCCACTTCCCCTTTTTCCCTCTCCCCCCCCTGGAAAGCAGGCAATGCATTCATCAGACAGTCACCACCACACACTTGACCTTTGTGTGGTCCATGTGCAAAAGGGCGGGTGTTGCTCAGTGCTCACACAGTGTCAGCGTCATCATGGATATACCTCCAGATTCTTCTCAGCCCGGGGAAAAACTCCCAACCCAACCAAACTTAAGTAAATACATGAAACAACTCTGCTGATTATGATTCCTCCTAAACAGCTAGCTAATATCCATCTAGGCTAAAATCATGTTAAACAGTGTGTAAATATGAAAGTTCTGTAACTGCACATATTCTGGCTGCCTAACTGTCATGTAGCACAGAAGCTCACCTGCTAAAAGAAAGCCTCTTTAACCCTCACTGAAATACAAGAGGCTTCATAATAATGGGAAAAAAACAGGGTGCTATATCTAGTCTTTAGCCATGTCATCAAGCATGATGTGTGCACTTTAAATGTGCATGTTACACATAGTGTATCATCACAGAGTTGGTTAGCATGGGTGAACATTGGTGAGCCGGAGTCTTCATTGTGGGCATTAGCAGAGTTTTGAGTTCTCTCTTTTTTGCCATATTTTTCAGGTATATGACAACAGCAAAATAAAATTCGAAATTCTGTTTTTGCTGTGCCAACGCAATACTTTTATTGGCCCTCATATGGCAAGATTAAGTGGCGTCCCTGTTCTTTGCTACCTGTAATGTAGCTGTTTCTGTCCTGGATGCTCTTTTCACTTCACCATTGACCTCTCGTCCTTTTGTGCAAGTAAAAGTAATGTCCGCATCTAGGCCGCGCCACCGTTTTCTTCAGCCTTCAAGCTGCAAGTTTTCTTTTTTCTCTCTAACTACTGTTGAAATCACTAAGAACCTTTGTAATTAAATATTTGTAACTGTAATTGGATGAAAGTAACACATTCGTTTGTAGCACGTTACGACATTAGCAGTGAATAGCTGTTTCCGGCCTAGGCATGGGTTCCACTTTACCCCCACTTTCTTTTCCTTTCAAGCAATAAAGGTTAGGCTTATACTTACATCTCCACTCCTTAAAAGTTGTAGAACCACCTATTTTTCTATTTTGGAGATTTCTACAGACAATCATTTAAAAATTTCTGAAACGTATGATTCTATTATATGTCGGCACCTGTTCTAGAAGCTATATTGCTGAGACTTCTAAATTATTTTTAAACACATACAAATCATGAACTGACTTACCATGTAACACCTTGAAGCAAGGACTTTACAGATTGTGCAATGCTAATAATGGAGCCACCGATCAGTGCTCCAAACCCCAAAGTAAAAAACAGTCCAGATAAACTTCAGGGGCATAAAAATTAGCCCTGTAACAGGTGGCAATTTCTCCAAAAATCTCCAAACAACAGACCTGCCAAGTGCAACATGAAGTCATACCATTTTTTCCCCCCACTGTTTCTTTTTAAAGAATTTTTTTTAAAGGCTAAAATTAAACCAAGTAGAACATGAGAGGCAGGTAATCAGTTAGGCTAAAAGTAGATTCTTGATGGTGTTAGCATGCTCAGCAAAATCTCTGTAATGCTCTATGTCCCCCAAGCAATGAAACAATAAAAAAAGAATCCACATTCAATAACCAACCTGCAAATGGCCTATTATTATCAAACTTGTAATTTTCACAAGGTGGTCATAAAACATAATCTCATTTTTACTTTCTCACCAATTAACTTTATATTATAAGATTCATCCATCGAGTTGTTCCATTGAGTTGCTTGAAGGTTTAAAAATTCCTCAGGTGAAGATGTCAACAGCAGGGTCCACTGACTAAGCAAAGAGGGCGAGTAAAATACTAGTATGTAGCTTTTTAATTTAATCGTGTGATAAATACAATCTTCCTTTTCCTGTGATAACAACAATCATAAAGAAAACATCATATGTTCTTCATTTGTTTATCAGATTTGCCCTGATATACGACTGATTCAGGATGATGTTTTTAAAACCTGTGGAATAAATGAATAAAAACTTCACATATTTTGCTGGTAGACGGCAATCAGTACCACAGGTTAGCCAACTAGAGGCGCATTTCAGTGATTTCAAATAAACAAAAATCTTCACTTTTTCTGTGCCGTCAGTAATGCTCCCAGCTAGTGAGAGGGCTTGCATGCTCCACATCTTACTAGTGGTGCAGTAATGAGCCCCATTAATTATGTAAAGGCAGTGATGCAGATGGACCTAATTAATTGTCTCCCGTCACCCCCTTGATTACTGTACCTGGAAGGGAGGTGTTAATTTCTGTAATACTTAAGCAGGTACGCAAACTGTTTTGTCGGAGCTACCGCTATGACAGTGACAGAGTAGAGCACCAGCTTTCCCGTTGCTGTTAATTCACCGAAAGGAAAGTTTCCCAGTGGTGGTGGTGACATTGTATTAATTGAAGGAGGGAGGGAGAGATTAAAAGAAGTGAGGAAGGAGGGAGAGAGTGGAGAGAGGGGGTTTGTATGATGGCCCTGGAGATGTTTTCTCAACCTGATTGCATCAACATTTGCGTACCTTTGTGCCGTTTGTCTCTGTATGTCTAGGTAATGGGTTACCAGCAGGCGAGTTTGGGAACACCCAAGGTGTTTTGCAACAGCAGTGCGCTTGGTGGAGAGTAAACCTGTTGAGAGTCAAACGGCACAGACTGGAGTGGTAATGATAACTTGTGTCTGGGAGGCTGGCTGTTAATCATATGAGGTGTGTTCTCCATTTTAATCCAGAGCCTGTGTGTGTTGTGAGCCCCTGACCATGGAGGACTGTCAGGGTCACACTTTTGGCACCAATTACCAAGTGATAAAAATAGATTTTGAGCTTTAATCTCTTTGCAAAAGTTCATCTGGAGTCAGACAAAATAATATAGGCTACAAATATCATACCTGCCTAATCTATACAATAGCTATGAGGACATGCACGTTCTCTATTTTCAGAGGCATCAAAAAAATCTTAATCCCATAGTTAAATAAATACAATTCAGTCCTCAAAACACTACAAGTGTGCATGCCTGCGCACTTGTACTCATCAATCTTGGGCTTGTTCAAATAGTACAGTTAAATGAGTGTGAGCCACTTGAGATGCAAATCTAGACTCATGTAAAGAAAGAAGCTTTGGAAAGGAAGGTAGACAGAGGGAGCAGTAGGCCGTGACAGGATACACAGGAACCGCTGTCACAGAACAATAGAACCTTCAGCTCCTCAAAAGGAACCCATAACAGCAACACAGGAACCCCAGGAGAGGAGAGGAAGAGCTGAGTGGTTCACTGGCACAGGAAGGGTTTTTAGAGTCAGAGGGCAACTACTGGTCTGTAGTGTGTGTGTGTCTGTGTGTGTGCGCCTTTGTGCGTGGGATCAAAATAGTCCTCCCAACCCCCAATAAGCTCTACAAAAGAGCAATGTGGTCAGTGTGCGTGTGTGTGCACGCGTGCATTTATTTGCTTGGTTGCGTGTGTATGAAGGCAAACCTGTTCATGTAGGCCCAGTATGCCTGCATGTGTGTAAACTGTCATGCACATTTATAAGTGTGACTGTGTGCATGCAAACCTTTCTGCTTGCCTGCGTGTGCATGTCACATTAGAAAGACTTCTTCAATTACAGTGGATTTTTGTTTCTTTTTTTTTTTAGTGGACAGTGCTGAGGGCCCCAGTGGCCCGAGGCGATAGCGAGCAGACAGGCAAGGACAGGAGCGACACAGCAGCAAGCACAGCATCCACAGTCGGAGCATTAGGGAGCGCAATATGAGATATGACTGCAAAGGCTACATGCCTGTGTTCCTGAAAAGGTCATGGACTTTGCTGAGCAGTAATGTGTGAAAGTGGTGCACAGTGGTTAAAAAAGAAGAGCGAGGGGGGAAAAAACAGATAAAGATCAAACACATTCACCTCTTTTCCAATTCGCACGCAAGATTTTATGGACACAAATACAGAATATCTTCAGTAAAATGAGCTGACTACTTTTAAATGTAGTGAGATCATTGCAGGCTCATAAAGAGGGTTAAAAAGCACAAACCTTATCTTATTTGGGTTTAAATCTCACCACACACTTCCTTTTCTTATAGTCAACCTGCATTCCTAAACAGGCGCACAGTTCCAACATTAGATAGCAAGAGAAAGGAGAAAGTGTTCCAGTATGAACTCGTCGGTGTGAACACTTTAATTACAGGGAGTGTCAGCTCCATTGCTTAATGTGTCCCTTACAATTAATCCAGGGAGAGGATGTCATTATCTACCAATGCCTGGGCCTGGGCAGGCTTTTCTTTCAAAGAGATGGAATGTGAGAGGGGAAAAAGAGGAGTCTAAACAAGGAAGCGCCTTTGGTTAGCAGCCTATATTATGTTCAACCTCTGTGTCAACCAAAAGGATTTAGGTAATATGCTCGGGTGTTGTTTCGAAACATTGAGTTTGAATATTTTGGACACTTGACTCTCATGAAACCATTAGTGAGGAAAAGCTTTTCCCTATAATTTCTTCATAATATGAAGCTTTGCATGTCAGCTGTCAAAACATGGGCAGCTGGAAGAGGTTAAACTGACAACAGGTTTTCGCCACTTTCAAGCCTTCCTTCCCTCGACTTCTTCCTCCTCCAGCGGGCCACGTCCTAAAGAGTCCTTTTTTTCTGCTGCACTGCCATCCCCTAATGTGAAACAGAAGACAACAAATTGGACTCTTGAAAGTGAGAAAAAGACTGTAGCGAGAGCTTTTCAACCATGGAACAAATTTAGGAAGACTCGTTTTACATCGGTTAAAGAGGTTTTCCACCCAGAGCACCTGGCTCGGATCTGTGAAGCTGGTGCAGAATGTGGTTTCACCAAACATTTTAAGTGATTAATGACACAGTGAGATGCCATTATTGGAGGAAAAGATTTGATTATATCAGCTGAGGAAATGTTACAGGGCAAGTACCCTGCAGGCAGATATACTTTGCATACACACTGGGGTGATGTTGTATGTAATGCATACTCAACATACATGCATGCTTAGGTATACAGCTTCTAGCTCCACAGAGGTTTTGTGGCTTGAATTTGACAGATCAGATTTTTTGCGACTGTCTGCCGTTACTTACTTCTCCTCCCTTCACTCCCCCTTTAAAGAGTTTGACCTTGGCCGCTTCCTGTGGCCCTTAGGGGATGAAGAAGTCCTGGTGATTGTGACAGGTGTCGCGTCTTAACAGCCCCACGTGACATCCAGAGGAGAGATAGACATTTGGATTTTTTTTTCACCACATTTGGAGATTTTTTTCCCCCCTCATAAGCTTAAAGAGACAACTTAGGGTGTGTGTGTGTGTGTGTGCGCTCATGCGTGTGTGTGCACATGCAGCTATAGTGTGTCTGAGTGAGAATGTGTGTGAAGTCTTACCACTTATTCCCAGCTCTCATTTTGGTTATTGGCTTGGATACTTATCACCTCCAGCCTTCGAGGCTTTATTAGGTGGAAGCTACTCCAAAGTCAAATTCTGGATATCAAAGGCAATACTCAACTTTGGCATCTGTCTGCAGCATCTTAATACGAAGCCTGGTCTCCTAAAATTTTAAGAACTCAACATGACATTTTGAAATGCGTCCTCCACGGAAATGTGTTTTCCCACCACAAAAGGGCCAGCATGAGGAGTCCATGCGACAAATGCCAAATGAGTAAGTTGGAAAGTATTGGTGACACAATTAGTTTGAACTTGATACACTTAATGTTATAAAGTTATGGTCCTGACCGTAGGGGCTGGCTGGAAAAGTCTAGCAAGACCCATCTCCCAATCGGAAGGTCAGTGGTTTGTTCCCCAGATACTACAGTCTGCATGGCAAAGTATCTTTGGGCAAGATACTGAACCCCAATCAGTTCATTTCAGTTCAATTGAAGTTATATAGCAACATTGTAAGGTCGAGACCCTACATTAATACAGAGAAAACCCCAAAAATCAAACGACCTCCTTTGAGCACTTGGCGACAGTGGAAAGGAAAAACTCAATTTTAACAGGAAGAAGCTTCCAGCAGAACCAGGCTAATGGAGGAGCAGCCATCTGTAGTGACTGGTTGGGAGCTGTTGAGCTGATTCCACAGAGGAGGGTCCTGAAAGCTGACGACTCTGCCTCCCATTCAGCTTTTAAATACCTTAAGGAAGCCCGTAGTCTGAGAGCCAAGTGCTCTGTTAGTACGGTACTCTACTATGAGATCTTTAAAACAAGATGGGGAATGATAATTCAAGAACTTGCATGTGAGGAGAAAGATTTTAAATTTGATTTTGGATTTAATAAGGAGCCAATAAAGACAGAAGCCAATATGACACACAAACCTTTCTTGGAGGTTGGGGTTGTAGCGTCGCCCCCAATGCATTCATGTGTGTGTGTGTGTGTGTGTGTGTGTGTGTGTGTGTGTGTGTGTGAGTTCAAATGTTGACAAAACAAAATAATTACTAAACGTTTGACACTTGATTATAGTTTCATTTATCATCAGTTCTGTTAGTGAAAATAAGGATAATAAGAAAACAGTTGAAAACTAGCTGCTGCCTGCTGTGCGTCTTTATGAGAGAGAGGTTTCTTATTCCAGTAATAACAGTAATACAGTTTATTCCTGACAGAGAGAACGAATGCCTACTTTACTATTTCACCCTGCTTGTCAGTATTCTTAAGTATGATAAGGTTCATACATTTAACTAATGGTAACTAATTTATTTTCTGTTTTATGGGAGGTAAGAGTGAAAACTATGCTCCTTGGCAGGAGAGCGTGTATTCTGTTTCTTTATAAAAAAGTGAAGCAGTAATGAATCATGCATGAGAAATACTGTAGTAAAACCCATGATCAATGGAAATTCAAATACAGAAAAAAAGAGTGTGGAAAAAGTAGCATATCATCAATATTTTAGAAACCAGCAACATTTCATAAATCATAATCAGGTGAGCTCATGACTTATCAAGAGCAGTTCAGATCCTGGTCTTAAGAGTCTTAATGCTCGTGGATACTGGTTTACGTGTTCGCCTTTCCCCGGTGGATTCATTATTTCAACACTGATGAAGATTCGGATCAATTTTAATCACCTTTACTTGCAGAAACTTGTGACTGTGAGTCATCTGTAAACATTGAAACATTTAAATGTGGCACAGGCTTATTTATCTTTTGTTAAAGTTTCAAGTAAACTTCAATATTCTCCAGAACAAACCTGGAAAAAGTGATCTCCCTAAGGCCCAGGGTGAGTCAGACATGGTGTGGCAGAAAAAAAGATGGGCTGCTATCTGAGTTGTTTACTGTAGGTTGAGAGTAGGCTTTCTGCAAAGGAGATTAGTAATGGTGAATTATGCATATCTTATTTTCTGGATTATCTCAGGCAGTCAGAGATGCTATCTCATTGTATAATCTCTTTTAAAGTCGTTTGGTTTATTCTGACTGTAAATACAGTCATTTTTGCTTGTTTATCTTTTCTAGAAGTCCAATTTAGCCTGTGCTACTTTTAGATGGAGTGTATTATTGCTTATAATCTATCATTCTTCAAGTTGAAATAAATGCAGACGGTGATCTTTGCTTTACGGGCACAGCCATGTGAGGAGGGTGGGTGGAAGCTACTGTAGCATAACAGTCATTTTGTCACTGTGCGTGTGTGTGTATACGCATGCACGTATGTGTGTCCCTCCATGCAAATATGAATGGGTGGCCTGTCTTGTCCAGTGGTGCGTTTAACCAGACACAGACCTTTGCTTCAGCCAACTCAGGCCCAACGCAGACAGTGTGCATCCATGCCATTTTCAAGCTGCTCCAATTATATCCGTTGAGCATCCACATATTGGCTAAATTTGCAATAATAGCATATCTATTTCCATTCTAATGGCTGACATTGCTTGGCTTATCCATGCATGTATGTCGGTGGTCTTTTATGCTTTATGGTTTGGTCTGTTCCCAGCCATGTGCAATGTGCTGTAGCGTGTCTTGGCTTTGGATGTGTGTGTGCTGGACGAACTTCATGTGCTGCTATGCACTGTGGAGTGCAGCAGTTTGTTACTTAGAAAAATGTTACACTAATGTGGATGCATTTTTTTTCTTTCCTTTAACAGGAACTATACATGGTTACAATTTGAAATTCAGTTGTTATATTACATTTGCTAATCTCAGTGCCTCCATAGTTACTTTGACATTTGTGGTTGGCCTATTAGCTCTTTTATTAGCTGTTCCAGGATGGTGGTTCACCTCTACCAAAAGACAAATGCCAATTCTAGTAAATTCAAACTGTTTCATGCTATCGACTGGGAGTCACCTAGTTTTTATTTTTAACAGTTATAGTGTACCTGCTGAGAAATAAGGCTAATGTGACCTTGAAGACAAAATTCCTTAAGATGCAAAAAAAAGTTTTTCTTGTAAACTTTCAGATCAGTGTCGAGTAACAACAGGTTATTCATGACTTTTGTTGCTGGGTAATGAGTAATGCGATTACTTTTTAAATAATGTCATGAGTTAAGTGACTGATTTTCCAGTAACATTTCCAACATTATGTTCATAAATGCATGAAGTGATATCAGAGAATGAGCTTGTGCTTTAGTACAATTTAGCCTCTGACGTACGTGCAATGCATCTGTGCATCTGCACCACAGCATATGCACTTATTAATTCAAATTGTTGTGCTGCATGCAATGTATAATTACATGTTGGTGGTGCATGTGTCCACGAGTCCATGTTGACAGTGTGTTTGTGTTTCTACGTTCTGTCTGTATCTGTTACATGAACCCCGTGTTCAGCAACCAGGCCTTGAACCCAAGCCAGCTCTGACAGAAACGATGGTGGTGTTGGAGAGGAGGGATCGACCCTCTATAGCTTAGAGAGCCTCAATGCACAGTACACACACACACACACCCAACACACACCCTCCTCCCCATCAACCCACAACCCACTACTCCCTGCCTCCCCCCACTCCCTGCTGCATAGCCCTAAGCGCCCGCAGGCATTGGAGATGCACGCATGCGTTGCCTTACTGTGTGGGGCTTTGTCTGTCTGTGAGCATGGTCGTATGTGTGTGTTAGTATTTATATGAGTGTTACTGTTTCTCTCCTCTCTCTCTGTATGTATGTGTGTGTGTGTGTGTGTGTGTGTGTTTGTTTGTGTGTACATGTGGACAAAAGAAGCAACCATGTCTACCTCTTTTCTCACTTGGCAATAATCACTGATGCTTCTTTCAGATCTGTCTGTGCTAACCCACTGCATTTACTGCCTTAGATGTGATTACCTTTCGTTCTAAAGTATACGGATGAATTTGTATTAAATGGTAATACCAATGAGCACTAATTCAATGTACAGTGAAAATGTGAAAACAAAATATCGCTTTAATGTAAGTACCTATGTTCAATACCACTAAATAATCGATCTATCTATCTATGACACAAAGTCTACTTCGTAAACTTAATGCAATGCAGTGATCCAGATAAAGCTTCACTGGATCTGCTGAAACACTTAAAATGTTTCCTTTTGGATCATGTCACAGTTCAGCATTTCCAGCCAACATGACTCTGATCTGGTTCACAGCGTAAAATGTATTTACAGAAAGACTGCTAAAAACCAGGTGACTCCATAAAGCTTTCTTTGTGCTCAAAATATTCCTTATGTAAGAATCTCCAAGTAACTTGCTAAGGATACCCCAAAACCAAGTCTGTACACAGACTTCTATTTTTTATTTCTAAACCTCTATAGGGCAAATTAAAGCAGTAATCCATACACACAGTTCCAGACATACATCAGTCTCTTTAATCCAACATAGGTCCTACTACTCTCCCCATTACTGGTTCTCTTACCACTATGGCCTTAAATCTCCTCCATATATCCAGATTCACTCCCATATTTCTCTCCTGTCTTCTACACTTCTTTCCCACTGATTTGGTGCCAGCGCTGTTGCTGCCTTTCTACCTTATAAGAAGCAGCATGGATCGAGCAGGTTTAGAATCAAATATTACAAATATTAGACAGCATATTTTTGAGGTAATTTACATGGTAAAAAAAAATCATGGTGGGTGGAATCTGCAGACTGAATCTGCAACTCTTTGATTAATTTCTTGCAGTAATCCCCAAACCACTGACGACCGTGGATCTGAATTTGGACCAAGCAAACTTGTTGGATGCAAACAGAATTGCTGGGCAGCAGTCTTTTTGTGGTGACAGTTCATGGAAGCGGTGCTAGGTTGGGCACCGGTGCTGTAACTGCTTTGGTTGGCAAGATGTGCAAAAATGCCAGGAGCCACAGCACCGTTCTGAGCACCGGGTCCAGAACCAGCAACATCCTCTGTAGTCTCCCAAAATCCAAACCCCGTATCACCCTCTCCACTGAGTTTCAATCTCGTCCCTAGTCTGAGTCCCAACTGCAGCCGCAGCCGGGGCTTCCATGTGCGACTGACACATAAATAACCAAGCCTGTCCGCCACCCAGGCAAATTCAAATGCACCTGTCAAAGTGATGAAGCACCCACCCGCAGGGAAGCATTGTTTACATTTTCACTCCATTCTTTGCAAAAGTGAGATTCTAATTATTTTCCCACTGTAAATTAAAGCCAAGTGGGACAGAACTACAAACCAAAAGGATCACGGCAGTGGAGAAAACCCCAGCCCTTGCGGAGTAGGCGTGAGTTGGTGACGGGCGGGACGGAGGCAAGGTCAGCAGCTTTTAAGAAGGGAAGCAGAAATGGGAGGTATAGCATTCACACTGGCTGTAAAGCAAGGCGATGCAAGCAAGACGACTCTAAGAGAACTCCAACCGGCTGGAATACATTATGCCCCTCACATTTCATACATAATAACGTGCCAAAAATGTGCTGCATTATTTTTCATACCACTGGACACAGAGTGAGACAGAAAGAGGTAGGGAGACAGAGAGAGCAAGAGAGGAGGGAAATGTTTAATTAGTCCATGGAAACGTGCAAATGGGAGGTAAAATTAGGCGAAGGTAGGAAGGTCTGGAGAAGAGAGAGTGCATGAATGGTAATGATGGCTATCTAGTTTGGATCAATCATTAAGGGATCAGGGGGACTGACAAGCCTGTTTGTGCCCATGCCTTAGGCTCCTGTTCTGGACAGTAGCCAGCCCAGCTCAGCTTGTGTGCTCATTGAAAGTTCTCCTTTCCTCCTCCCTTTAGTTGCAAACATACACACACATGCACAAGTACATCATACAGTATAAGTATAAACAAGTTTGTGCAGTTTAGTATAGTAAACCCATCATTTTAAAAATAACATTTTAATATCTAATACATGTAATTAACTCACTTGCAAAATAGTGGATTTCCACATTCGTGGGAGATTTTTAACTTGCTCTTGAGGCCCCGTGATTAGTCCCTGCTCTGACACAGTGTTTTGATCAGTTCATTACAAGGTTACAGGGTTACATTTGGGAACTGTTTTGATTGTCAGGAGCGACATGACAGGTTTTTTTTTTTCATAACAATCAAATCTAGACATGGTGTTTACATGTGTCATGCCACAAAATGGAGCAAGATGTCACATGTATATGTGTATGATGGGGAAGGCCATGTAAGACAAACAAATAAAATACACTGTACCTTTCCCAGACACGCATTACCAGAGAAATGTGTCACCCAGTGGAACTGCGTCTCTCCGTCTGCCCTCTTTTTAGCTAATATTTGCAAGTTCAAGTCCTATTTTAGGTATAAATATGGGTCGCTCTTAAAATATAACACAAAAGAATACCCTTTTAGAATGAAATGCATTTATACTTTTATCTCTGAGCCATAGATGCCTCCGATCGCAGTTTATTTTTTATTTTGTTTGCCCTCAGACTAAAAAAGCAACAAAGCGTCATGCTGTCGGTGACAGGTAATCCAAATCCATCTGTTGCTAGACTTTATATTTGCACACGCACTTGAATAAAAATGACTGTCAGGTCAGTCAAATTTTATCACAAGTCACACTGGATTTTTTTTTTAAAGAGAACCTTTCCACAGGCGCTTGTATTTAAAGACTGATGGCTTTTCTTCTGCATTCATATGTGGTATGGTATGATTCGCTAGGTGTGAAATCACATCTTCTCCCAGAAAGACAGACAGACTATATTTGCGAACCATGGAGCCACGTCTGCAGCTGTGCCATCCCCACTTCCTGTGCCCCTGCTCCTCCCTCCCATTCCCAATGTGCATTTGCGGTAATGTCTACAAATCCTGAAATTTATGTCCCTGCTGGAAAACATGGTTTGCCGTTTATAGTCCTCCGCTAAAAGAAATAAGGCCCATCTCTCCTGATACAAGTCAAGGGACTGATGCAGACTCTATCAGATTTCTAAATACAGACCCCAACGATAAATCCTGGCTTGATTGGGTTTGAATTGGGTTAGCTCACTTGAATGCTATCTGCTTAACCCACAGCTGGCCTGTCTGCTCCATGCAGGCATTGAACCTAAATCAGTCACTTAGTGCTATCAAATGGAACAATGGTGGAGTGGAGGGAGCACTCAAGCTAGGGCTAGAAGCCAGGCTAGCACCATAACACAACACAACAGACCAGAACAGAGTAGTGTCGAGCAGACAGGCCCTCTAATGCTCTTTCCTTTTTGTGTCTTAGCAATGATGCTTCTTGAGAGCCATGGTGCATTGCATGAAATGGCATCACCCAAACCGAACACACAAACACCTTTTCAAGCTTTTGTCTCGTCTTGTCAACTGGATTTCACGTGCTAATTAGCATAGGATGGTGGCATGGCAAACATTTAAAAAAATAAATAAAAATCCATTTTCATGCAAGCCAAAATACAGACACGCAGCACACCATACCGGGGGAATTCAAGCAGGTGCGTTTAACCAAAGTGACTGAGAGCACAGAGGCAGAATTCATGGTGTTTCTATCGCCACTGTACAGCTTGGATTAAAACATCCTGGAAAGGGGCCATAATTGAGTCATAGGCACACTTCCTGTGGCCAGTAAAGGAGGAAAAGATGCTTTCTTAGCCGTTTTTTAAGACTAATGAATGACCTTAAAAATGCAGCCTGACCTCGCTGAGAACCATGGTATTGGAAGAGATCTACGTAGCTTTTACTCAGAGAGAGATGAAAACAATAAAAATCTGAATATCAACATCGATGTAAACATCCTATCGAAACAGACTGATTGCTGCCTTGCAGGGGCGCTAAACACAAAAGAAATCCAGGTAATCAGTTTCCCTCTCGTGTGGGCCGAGGACAGGCTGGAGGCAAGGCAGCTGAGGGGATTCCACAAATGAGCATCTGAATTAGCATCGAAGAGATCCATCCTAGCATACACACCCAATACACACACACATCTTCTTTGAGTGTTTTTAGCTAGTCTTATTTTCTGCACTCATAACCCGTTGACATTTCGACTCTGAGGTCTTTTTCCACTCTTTGGGTCGTGTGCTTTGCAGTTCATACTAGGCTTCTAATTACAAGAGGGGTAATAGCTCCCACTGTTTTCTCAGTGAAGCGCCTAGAGTTGTGTTTGGCTAACCGTTTCCAAGTCTGAGGTGACATCGATACACCGCCAAATTAAACTTCTCCTTCAGCTTGACCCTGCCACTCACGGCCCTCTGAATGAGTTTGCCTTTTTTCCCGTATTTTTAGACGAATCATAATTATGCCGCCAATTAGAGGGTCACCTTGAAAAACTTCCTCCTTCTTTTGACTCTCTGTGTGTGGCTCAGTTTACGTGCGTGTAATGTTCACTGTTTTGGGTCGGTAGCTGTGAGCTAGACTTTAAATTATGTCTTTAAGTACAGCCACGTACACACAGGCAGAGAAAGAGTGCGTCACTGATTCAGCAATGTCACAGTCGCAGTTTATGAATATGAAAGAAAAAAGTTGATTTAAAGACTCTCTGTGAGCCAGATTTAGGTGGGCGGTGCTCGTGGCTTTACTACCTGGTCTTTCAATTGAAGTGACGTATACAATCTGTGACCATTACACGTTCAAGACTTTACCAGCAGACACTCTCGGAGAGGAAGAGAGCTTCCATGATCTTCACACATGGATGACTTCAAGTTACATGACCTACATAACATGTTACACGCGCCGCTTGCTCCCCATGCCTCACCCTAATAGGGAAGGGCAGCACATTACAGGTGTGCAATCCCTAATATGTGCATATGGACACACAGAGAAACAACTGGTCTCTTTACATGCCACGTGGTACTCATGCACTCTGTTAGCTCCTGTTTAACACAACGGCGTTCATATTTGTTTTGTTTTTTTATATCTTCTCATGTGTTCCTGCTGTTAGCTGGCCTTTATGTTCTTATCTCCCTCTCAAAGGTGGCCGTGTATGACTATATCTTTACAACGGAGGACCCCGTGTCAGACTCTGCAGCGCCCAGCGATGAATCCCATAGGGATGGCACGCACATGCCAGAGGGTGAGACCAGCACCCACGTGGCAGTCTACACACTGCACCTCAGCGGGCTTAAACAAATATACAGGCACTTTCTTCGACAGTCAGATGGAGCCATCATAGAGGTGAGATATCAATGGAGATGACACTGAAGTCTTAATTTATTTGCATGTCTCCAATTTATGCAAATGTGAAACAAGAAGGAAAAAGAGTCTGTTGTTGGAAGACGTTACTTCCTGCTTTGCTCCAAAATGAAACTGTATAGTGATCTATACTGGATCTGAATTTATATGCCTTTAAAACCTGAAACAGGGCTCCCTCTTCTGTTGCTCTGTCCTGTTTGTTCAAAGATTTACTTCAATTCAAATTAAAGGTCTAATGCGATAGAATTTCAGATGGTGTACAAATGACAAAACATGAGACAATTGTATCATTTAAAAAAAACAGAGTTGTGTATTCCCTGAAAATTGAAGCTTTTTGCTTCATCTACATTCAGATCAGCAGTAAATAAACAAAAAGCTACCTTTGGCTGCTCCCCTATTCACAAGGCGTCATGACAACGGGTGTTTGATTTGATGTGGAGTTGCTGGGATTTACGTCATACTAAAAGAGAAATCTGTTAATGTAGATCATATTAATAAAGCTTATCTGTATATTTATTCAGTTTGAGACCATTTTAGTTTGTTTTATCTCATTCCCTCGCTCTTTCTTTTAATACTTACTGACGTTGAAATTAAAGGAAGAGGGCAAGAGAGAGCAAGAAGAAGACAGAGGGTGTGATTGTTTCACTGGCCCTTGCATCACTTGGTTTATTCCCTCTGAATAGAGTAAGAATGGGAAAGGACAGAAGTGGATGCAGCAACTATTTCTTTATTCTACTTTCAGCACAATGAGAGGCAACAGTACAGCTCTGTGGCCTGAAAGGGTGAATAACTATGATTCTTTTCTTTTTGTTGTTATCCTTGGGCTAAAGCAGATTTGAAATTCTTTCTTCTTTTCAAACAGAAAATGACAGGATTTGCTTCGAGAAACAAATCATGACTGAGTTCAACATGTGAGCGTAACTACAAGCCGAAATTTAGCCGACAAAACAATTTCCCCTGTCTCCGCGTGTGTGGGTAACAATCATTTAGAATTTTTGGGGTGCAAAGATCTGCTCTGTATAAAGTCCCGGACATCGGTTTAAGTCACGACTCACGGTGACATTGGAAAATATTGATTGCTGTCCTCTAAGCACTTGTAAGAGAGACAGGCCAGAGTAACCGGCTGATTCATAGCTTGTTGCCTAATTAAAAGTAGGACTTCCTAACGACTGCTGCTGTGGCAAGAATGTTTTCCTTTCCTCAATCATTCTGTCACTCCCCTCACAACCTGGATCGTCCCAACAAAATTAATATTTTGAATGTCAACAGAGTGAGGATAGAGGGTGTCATACGCACTAACAATTAGCTCTGAGGCTCTGTTGTGCGCTAATAGCTCTCAATCATAATTTGAATGATGGAGCGCTTATGTGAATAAACACATGGCATGGTATATCTATTACTGGTGTCACACTGTCTGTCTGTTTGTGTGTGCGTAGCCTCTAGACCTGTGCATAGCAGATGAGACATCTGGGAGGATTTTTCAAACAACAAAACCGCGCACACACCGACTCACATATCCTTTCTGTCTGTGAAAAAAATAAGTTATAGTGTTCACACAAAACCTTCAGCGCTCTCCCTTCGCATAAACACACAAATTTACTACACCAATAACCTTGGCAGACACAGCCTTAGCTCACTCAGAGAAACAGAATTCATTCCCAACCTGGCAACATGCTATTCTTTAAACAGTGCAGGAAGTGTCAGAGAAGCCACCGTAAGTGAAAGATAGGTGTCACAGAAAAACAGGAAAACAGGCTCGCACTCATGCACAGACACACACACATGCACACACAGACACATGCTGTTCATAATCTTTCTGTTGATCCCTTTTCTCTCTCTCTTACACACACACACACACACACACACAATGTCCCGTGGGTATTGCTGTCTGTTCCTTGCAACTTCACAGGCAAAGGACCCCCAGCAGCAAGACATGCTGATGGCATCCTCTTTCACCCGCCAGTGGTGGGTATGATAGTGCCGATGTGCGGAGTCGCCAATAGAGTACTTTGTCGCTTCCTTTTGCTTTTCAGAACAGATCCCCTCTTTACATATGCAAAACTAATCCCCTGGATATATAGACTGGTTTTATGTATAGGGCAAGATCTAAGAATCTCCAAAGGGCATCCCCAGCACTTGGAAGAACACTTGAGCTGATTTTATTAGTGCTTTATGTAATTCTGGCAGTGATATACACACTGCAGCCGGGTCCTATATACAAAATGGCTTTAAAATGTAAGGTGACTGCTGCTGAGAGATGAGAACAGCACAAATTACATATATATATATATATATATATATATATATATAGCTTAAAAGCTAATCTTACTACTTAAGGAGTCTGTTTCCATTTATTGTGGAAATATTGACTGATGCCTCATTTCCTTTAAAAACCTTTGTTTTTTTCAGGCAGCGTCCTGGACATCGGTGCCCTGGAGGACTTGTTCCGCCCTTAGCCTAACATGACCACAGCTCGAGGGGCCTGTAGCTTTGCATAACGCAACACATATACACTCAAGATTTGCCTAAATGCACATTTTAAAAAGCAAGTCCCAGAAGAAGTGCCCTGAGCTATAGACACTGTAAGACACCGTTTGGAAGGAGCAAAACAGTTAGGTGTGTACTGTTTGATTTGCTGTAAAATGAACTTCTGAGCGAGAGTCACGAGAAACTAACCTATTTCTGTTGTTTATTCAGCTACTGTTGAAACAGCTCCGTTCTTTTCTTTCCTCTGTTTCCGTCCTCGGTGACACGTAGGACCAAACGGAGGAAAGCTGAAATCGTGGGTGCGTCGTAAAAATTAACTGATGCTCAAGTCTTTATTGACTTGCATATTGAATTCTGTTTAAAGAAAGTTAATATTAATGATCCATCATATGCTCTCGTTCAGTTTGTTGCCCAAGGCAGGTGTCTGTAATATGGACCATGTTGAAGGAATCTTCTCGCTGAATCACAACAATAGAAAAAGTTAAAGCTACGTTCCCATCAGTGTGCTCCAATAAAAGACATTAAAGGTAAAGTGAGGTGTAGCTTTTCAAACACTCATTACCTATAAACAGATGTTCCACAGCTGCCGACTCACAAAACGCACTGCTGACAACAACTGTTAGGGCCAAAATTATGCAGGGAAATGCATCTATATAACCTAGGACCTTCAGAGAAGGACTCATAACCACTCTGTCTGGAGAAACAAGATGGCTGATGAAGAAATTAATGCAGGCAAAATCATTATCTTCCCTCCTAAAACCACAGTGGGTTTATGTCCCCCTGTGTCGTTTTTTCTCCGGGGCTAACATTTAAGTGTCGATGGACTTATAAAAAGATAGGACAAGCCAACTGTGCTCCTTTTGTCTCCTTTCCTCCATATGGGAGGCAGCAGCATATGCAAGAACTGGCTCAGCTTCTGTAAAACTTCCATTAAAGATGCACAACTAAGGCTCTGCCAGCTTGAATATTACCTCTCTCTGCAAATTATTTATGGCTCGGAAAAAACGCTGATGATGAGCATCTCCAGCGACTTGTATAAATAAAAACACTTTTTTTTCTGCAATTTCAGCTGTGCTTTTTTTTTTCCTCCCCTCTCTCTCTCTCCCTGTTCTGGGAATGCACTTAACTGTTTGTAGAAACCAAAGCTATGCAGTTTAGACACATACGGTTTCAACTCCATAACATTTATTAGTTTACCTTCCCAGCTGGACTTATGAAGTTTTACAAGTACAGTGACAAAGCAAACAAATATGATAATAATGATGCAGAGCAATGCAAAGCTGGGAAGAGGTTTCATAATAATCATTATATACCATCTCTCATTAACAGAGCTGTTTGTGTGTGTGTGCATGTGTGTGTGTGTGTGTGTTTTCCTTCCCACAGCTCAGCCCACTGTCCTTCTGCACACGACGACTCTTCACCGGACCAATATTGACCTAATTTAACATGCAGACAATATGAAGAAGTTAACCTTTTGAAAAAACACCTTGCAGCAACATTAATTGACAAACCACATCAATTCTCCCTCCTACCCCTCTTTTGTAATTACTCTGCTGCATGTTTGATTGCCGCTGTGGAGCTGAAGACCTGCGCTTCATTTGCCGTGAGGTCATCGGCAGCCCTCAGAAATATGAATTTGATTTTTACAGGAAGTGAGCGCGCTCTCTGTGTGCGTGCGTGTGTGTGATGTCGTTTCATGTGTGTCTACGAGAGGCAGAGGAAAAGAATTAGGGAGGGGAATGTCCTTGGCTATGTACTATATGTTGCATGAGGAGATTAATGCCTCCCTGGCAGTCATATCTGTTTAATAGGAGGACTTCCCTGAAGTACACCACAGGCAATTGTCTAGCAAGTTTATACTAATTTTAGAAAAAATAAAAAAAATAAAATGAGCTAAAATGAAATGAATAATAGAAAAGAAAACATTTTTTTGTCAACACTTGCAAAACGAAACTTTGAATATATAGACTGGTTTCATGTATAGGGTGCTTTTGTGCCAGCCTGCATTTCCAGCCTGACCACTTGATGTATAGCACAACCTGATAAACATTATTCTCTTCTTTTATATGCCTTTTTTTTGACAAATGTGTGGTTCATCATTCTGTAATTGCTTATACCAGTGAGATTTAAGTTATATTTCCTATCACTGTATATAAGTAGGCCAACCCAGAGTTGTGAGAGCCGTTTCCCCTCTGGGACGAGAGGTAGTGTGTCATATAAAGTCTCCATTTCTGCTTCTCCTCCAACTTCACTCTAAGCACGGGGACAGAGGAAGAGACTGTGCATGACAACACTATTCGCAGGCCTCGAGGAAAATCGCAGTTCCTCTGCCAATCTCAGTCACTGTCATCCAAGTTCAACCTGCACTTTGTGACGCTTGATACGTTTACAGGCCGCGGGGACTCCTGAAACAGTCGGGTTTATCATTGTTGTGCTGTTCATTTATTTTTTGTCACCTTTTCTCGTTTATGCTACCTGGCTGATTTAAGCATGCTTTGGGTGGGGTTTTTTTTCTTTTTCTGAAGGTGATGGGTGACATAGAAGGCCTCGACAACGCATCCAGCACGGTGCCCTGCCCGGCTCAGACCCCCGACAAACAGAGGGAGGACAAAGGAGGCGACGCTCTCCAGCTACGGAAACGAAAGAAACGATTCTGGCGTGAGTGTCTCTCTCTGTTATTTCTATCACGGTAACAAAAATATGTTTTTCACAGTTAGCTCGTCACACTGAGAGCACACAACTACAGCACATTCAGTCGTCCCAGTCACCTCACCTCACACACGTTTGACTCTCTTGCTTGTGCAAACCTACCTGTTATTGACACAGTTTTATCAGTCGTTTCATTGCCCTTAGGGTCCCATCGTGTTGAGCCAATAGGAGGAAACAGGTGTGACTCCAGTTTTGCACTACAAGACCTCAATCAATGACACCAGATGGAAGAGAGAATAAACACTGAGTCCTCTTATTGATCATTTAGCAATGCACTGCAGAAGTTATGCATTCTGAATGTTACTTTTCCTGCTCTTTGTGTTAAAATCAGCATTTATTAATCTGACAACAGCTCTCATCACCTGTTTGTTTTTTAGTAGTTACAAAAAACATCCCCCTGTTCTGTGTATTTGTGTAGTACTTCAAAGAATCACAGTGAGAAATGCACTGTACTTTTCACTCTTGAGACCCTGTGCAAGTAAACATAAATGGTGTATGTGAACTGATAAGCCATCTGTGACCTAATAAAGCAAATAAATACTTCACCACCACTTCTAATGGATACAGGTTGTTAAGTGCTGGGGACTGCCTCAACACAATGAAATATGAAGATTCTTAAAGTCACTAATCAGAACACGAGTGATAAAATATCAATATTGGCCCCACATTAAGCAGGATAATATTCAGGCCAGCTTGATTTGTATTGAATATGTGTCTGCTAGCCGGTGCTTAGTGTAATGAAGTGGCTCACAAATCAGACTGTAATGGCCGCCTACTTACACATATTGCTTAATTAAAGGTTGTGAGCTTATTAGCATGTGTCTCTGCACAGGGTGGAGGGAGATGAGGATCGGGACTGCTGTCATTGAGGGCCAGGCTTTAAAGGTTTTATAGATAGCTAACCTATCATACTAAAGCCATAGCACCCCCTGCCACCCCCCTAAAATCGGATCTTAATAACCTGTCATTTTCATTGATGATGATTCTCCTTTATGGGCAGCCATTATAGATCAACTTCTGGGTCTTGCTGAATGGCGATAGCGCCCGTTTGCGGCCCATCATTATCGCGAACACACCTTACTTTTGCCTTGAAGTTGCTCCTCACCTCCATGTTTAAACCATCACAGCCCTGCCCCTATGGCCCGGTGCACAGTGCGTATGGACACACACACACATACAAGAGGCCTCTCCAACCCTATAAAAGAGGGAGAATAATGAAAGCACTTTAAGGCTCAGAAGTCCATTTTTAATACAGAAAATGAAGTTAGAAGACATCGGCATACTTGTTGATAGGTTATCTGTAATTTATGCAAATGTCAGCTATTTGTTTATCACAGTGTACCTCCAGCACTCGCAGGATGTGTCAGAGTAGTGTTGCACCTTGCCCTTCTGTCTGCCTTTGACACTAGCCAGAACCTACAGAGCTAATTAGAGATCGCTCCATTAACGGTGACAGTGCTACACCCACCAATTCAATCAGCCCTGAAATGAACATTAAACAGAGACGCTGTTTTTCAGAGATGACAGGAAGCTCTTTCTCTAATTTTCTTACCTTGCTGCCTGCGTCATTTCACGGACCTACTCAGTGTCCTCTGTCTTACTTTGTTCTATAGTATATATGTGACATGACCTTGGTCTGAGGTCATCGCAGCTAAATGATGGACATATTTCACCTGTTTTCTCGTTTGCTTCGGCACGTTATTCTCTTTTTTCATATATAAATAGAGAAAATTTGATGAATGGCTCTTCTTTGTCCTCCTTTCTCTTTCGTGTGATGTTCTCTGGGAGCTCCATCACCTTTTTCTGTTCGCAATCATCAAAACAAAGCCCCGTGCAGTATTTTCTTTTCCCAACTAGGGGCAGAGGGTGCAGAAACAGAGGGGGCAAAGGTATTTCAGCGGTTCAAATATTTGATTGCTAATGACAAACACCGTTTCACAGCGATTTAAATTTCAAATTGATCCCTGGGAGCAATTATTTCTGAGGGGAGAGAAACACGCCGCTAGGTCTCTGCTACACACATTTGCTGATTTAAGTTAAAAGAAAACCTTTTTGCAGTGCTATCATAAGGGAGCAGCAACTTTTTGAAGTAAGTGCCTGCATCTGCTTGCAGCCAACCCAACCTGGGGATGTTGCTGGAGAGTGAGAACAGAGGGGGGAAAATAAAACATAAAAAGAAAAAATAACACTTTGTCTAATTCTATATTTATGTAGCCCTCAGCTTGAGGTATTCACATAAAACAGTTTGTATTCAGAAGTGCTGCCGTGATCGTTATGCTGCACGTTGAGATCGGCAACTCTTCGGGCAGGGTTGGCGGGTGCAGCTCAGCCTGATTCATTTGAATTAAAGTTGCTCAACTAAATAAAAGGGATTCAAATTCCTACTTTTTTTCTTCTTTTCAAACCTGTTTTTAAGGCAACCGAGCATTTCTTTTGATGAGGAATTTTCTACCTTTAGTCTTTGGCATACACGCCTGGATTCTCTATTTGCACAACCCCATTTATGGCATCGCTTTGTTTGATATTGGAATTGTATTATGTCTTGTAAAGAGTGGAAGAGCTTGTTGCTTTGGGACCTCAAGAAGGTCTGAGACCATAGAGAGTGATCGAGTGTTAATCCAAATCTTGTATTTCTCTGCACTGTTTGGCACACACTTCTTAAAATCCAAAACTTTTTTATAGAGTGTGCACCATTAGAGTCAGAAGGGTGTGCTACGTTAGTTTATCTATTATTTCATGTGTTATTTTTAAAGAAAGCATCCCTCTGCTTTAGATTGTGCCAAATCAGATACAAGGCGTAGCGATCTAGCTTTAGCAGCAAGTCCGCTGATCCTCTTGTCAAATGAATTTAGTAGGGTCTCCGTAAAACCTCAACACCAGTGCGATGGCAGCATTCGTGCCACTGTGGAAGAACAATATTATGCAAAACAGATATACACTCCAGACCTCTGTCAGGTTTTTATGCTCAGGGTGTATTCTTCTCCGCTGACCCCGAAAAGGATTCCCTGGTGCTTAAGCTGTGGAAAATCCACACGGTCGGGGTATGTGACGATGTCAACATCGTGCCATATTTCTGTGGCATCTGGATAGATCATGTGCCTCTCTACACACACATATTTATTTATTTTTCCTCTTCCAGAGCAGTGTCGGGGAGGCAGATGTCCTGCTCACAGGAAAAATAATTTGCAGTGGGGGGGAAAGAAAAAAAAAGAAAGGGGGGGGAGGTGGGGTGGTGAAGGGAAAAATATATGAATATGCAAATCTTGTCACAGTGTGGAACCTTGTAATGAGTGGGAAATGTTGTTGCCATCTTTCATTATGCAGAGGTCATTGCTTAATGCCAGGCAGCTGGGCCCAGATTCTTCTCTATGAGCTCCCCCCCACCCTCACCACCACCACCACTACCACATTTCTGCTGTCATCTCATAGCAACTTGAACCAAACTACAGCCTGGCAACACAGTTCACAAAAAACACACAAATGCACGCAAGGCACTCACAAACGCTACAGGTACACGACACCTGGATGTCTCCGTAGCTATAAGGAAGCCTAAAAGGAAACCTTGTGTTGTTCAATTTCCCGATTAAGACAACTCTGCTGCTTCTATGAAGTACTTCAGTTTAACACAATTGCATGATTTACTGTGTGTGTATAAATTATCTTGATATGTCTGCATGTAGTTTGCCAAACCACATGTGAATAAACCTGACAGCATATTTGATCAGTCAGAAATTTTGGTCAGAACTCCCGAGACCAGATCTGGTGATTATCATCTGGCTCATACGTTACACTATCACCTCAGCAGGACTGTGTTTGTTACCAAATGGGCTTCTAAGTGTGGAAACTAAGAGATTTTGGGTTTGATTTGAATCATTTTTAGCATCATTATAGTTTCTTGGGTGCACCTGTAAGTAAAAATATCAGTTTTACTCTTTAAAAACAAAAGTTAAGGCATATGAATACTTTCTAAAGTGACTGCTGCTGTATGTCGCGTGTTTCATTTGTGCAGAGCGATGCTTGCACAGCTTCAGAAAATGGAAAAGAGGCTGTAAAGTATGTCTCTTTCCAATCCAGCAGCTTGACCGTCTACTGGATGATCTATTGTTGTTTAAGCGGTTGCATCAAGCTCTTTGGAGCTGAAAGTTTAAAAAGTGGGCACAGCTCATAGTTGTTGTTGTTGTTGTTCCCGGCTTCCTTTTGATCAACCCTTTCATGTTTTGTAGATTGCTGAGACAGCTCACTGCTGTTCTGTCTCCTCTTGCAACAGCTTTCCTGAAATTTCCGCTGGCGTCTGCCCGACATTGAGCTATGGGGCTAATCATTAGGTAAACCCGTCTCCCTCTCTCTCATGCACTCTTCAAATAATCCTGGGTTTGAATGCTAAAAATGTAATGAACTTCACGGTTCATTGTGTCTGACATTGCTTAATTAATGGGTGCATTTAAAGTACATAGGGCCCCGGTAATTGATTTATATGCATGATTTGCACATACAGCTGTTGGTTCCTGTAGGAGACTCATCACTCAAAAAGTGGCTGTGCTGATGTTAGGCTTGGTAGGTAATATTAAGATTTTTCTGTTGGCCGATCCAGCCTTGAGAGAAAAAGACCAGGTCATATGTTAGCATATTTTTTCATTTGCAATTATGAACAGCTACTTAAAAAATTAGACTTGGGCAATTTAATATCATATTCTCCACCAAAACACTTAAAGGACTCAGTCTGAGCCTGGAAATGTTTTTCATATGGAAAACCTTTGGCTCCTGTAACATAATTGGAAAAAAAATGGCAGAATATATTTGAGAAACTTTATTTTCATTAGGCTGTGCCTGACAATAGGGCTGGACCAGTTAGTTCTGTGCTACCCACAGGACCTCCAGCACGCTTTGGCGTCACACCATCAGTCTGTCTTACTCGCCTCAGTTAATGCATTTGCCAAGAAGAAGTTGGACACAGGCATTACCATAAATGTCTGCATGCTGAACATGATGCATTTGAATCTGGGTTTTGTGACATTTATTTTTTCAGCTTAGTTTAATCTATAAAATAATATTTGTCTTTTATTTTATTTTGTTTTTTAATTCTTCTTATATCTTTATTTATGCTCAGAGCCCTTCTTGTGATTGCACTTACCCGTCTAAAAACTGAGGCTACTGTACAGTCCAAACCGGCTTACCATCCATTCTTCTCACCCCTGACTCTATAGGAGCTTAAAACTCATCTGTTCAGGCTTTTGTGTGGTTTTTGTGTTTTATTTGTTTCATGTGTGTTCATTATTGATACCTCTGTAAAACATTTTGTGTGTATATTTTACTTTAGGCAATATTTTTTATAATCTATTGACGTCCGCCTACGAATTTATGCATTCGAAAAGTACTTACAGCACTTTAAGTTTACTACAGTAACCAGGGTTTTTTGTCTCTAAGTGACCAAGTGTAGTGAGAATCATTAGGTGGCCAGGAAATAGTTAACTAGGGTAAATGATGCGTACCAAAAGACACATATTTGAGAAGAAAACAGAAGTGTTGACAGTGTGAATGCAATTATTGTTGAAAGTTCCAGGTTTTTGTTTTATGCTGAAACACAATATTTGTAACATTAGTGTTCATCTTTCACACCTTTATGCTTATTCCAGGCATATACAGTGTGGTCATAATTATTGTTTTCTGCAGAGATCTCGAGGTCACTGGCTCCTAACCATTATTTGGCTTCGGACAGATTCTCTGTGGAGCTCAGATCAATCTATCAAATTCAAGCATATTTCTATCACCATCAAATTGATTTTTCCATGAGCAGGCCCTTGTTGTATGCGTGTGTGCATGTGTGTGAAGTGTTTTCATGCACAGCGCATAGGGAATGCAGCCTGCAGCATGCACAAACACACACACGCACACAGCTAAATGCGCCGCACAAAAAGACGCATGCCCAGGTGCACACGCACAGATACTGTACTTGTTCATTTATTCATTTCTGTAGACACCCTTTGGCATTTCTGGGAGTAAAATGCAGGCATCGGCATATTTAGCGGTCTCAGATCTTAAACGCGCGCTCGCACACGCATACAGTACACTTCTTGTTAAAGCAGACACCGAGTGAACCGTGGCCTCACCCAGGTGTCTCACTTTCTTTATTATGTACACATTAATCAATACAGACTGACCTGGCGTTGAGGCTTGCCATCTTTTCATCTTTCCCCAACACACACACCCTCTTCAACCCTCCACCCCAGCACCCATCGCTCATCTATCATTTTCCTTCCCTCCTTCACCTCTCCGCACCTGAATGCCATCAATCCCCTTCCTCGTCCATCTATCAGCTCTTATCCGCTCATTTCACTGCCCAGCCATCACTCCTTCTATATGACTGTCTCGGTCCTTGGCATCCCTTTGATTCAGGAAGGGGGGGGGGGCATCACAAGAAGTTGTGAAGAGTAAAAGAAAGAGTGCGCAAAGAGAGGTGGGGGTGTGGCGGCAGTGAATTGTGGGCTGGCAGCATTATTGTCATCCATAACGTAGCTGGACAGGGGAGGGTGATTTGGATTTAAATAATGTATTAGTTTTTCAGAGCTACCATCCACAATACCTCACAACACTGTGAAACATAATAACTTAAAGGTGCGCGTGTGTGCGTGCAGGCTTGTGTGCGAAGGTGAAGGAAAGCAAAGGAGATGAAATTGGATGTCTTTTAGATGCAAATTGAACTGCGTGTAAAATGGTTTGATGCAGACTGATTGGGTCAAATTGTATTCCCACTGTTGTTTAGCAATAAAGGATAGAAGAAATAAAGGAAGTCGTCTTTTATTGTCCGAGTGTGCTACAAACACACGGAAAGACAGGCTGCCGTGTAGCACTGGTGCCGAGGACTTTGAGACAAAGGAGGTGGCTGGGCAGGGCGAGGAGGGCGGGAATAAAAGATTGTGCTGGAATTTGTCAAAAGCCAATAATCATTCTGGTGCAGGAGAGGAGTACTACATCAGAGTGGCAAATCAATATCGCATTACTTAGTATGGGAGTATATACAAGACTCATCAAATTGATTATTTTTGATGCTACAATGGCAGTTTCATTTGCTGGGGCCTCTCGACAACAACTACTGTTCAATTACCGGGGACGTCTGTGAATTGGGGAGAAGGAAAAAAAGAAATACAGCAAGACAAATGGATATTTATTTGACTAAAATAAAGCCTTGCCTGGTAAAGAAATGAGGAATGGAATGTCACAGTCAAGCTCTGGTTAAAAGATGACTTGTCTCATCGGACATTGAAATTTCATGAATATATTTTCCAAGGGCCAGGAAAAACAGAATTCATCATGAAGTTTGTATACAGGCCATAATGTCACAGCAAAGATTAGTCAATCTCCTAATGCACAGTGGCACTGTTAAGCATACGCCTCTCCTGACTCGCAGAGTTACAGAGTGGGATGGTTGTGGGCAGGGTGCAAAACTTTGTGCTGTTTTAGTAAAACTGTGTTTTGGGTTTCTCCTAAAAGCCTTAGAGCCCAATTAAATCTATACTCCATAAATTATAATTTAATGGGAGTAGATTTGCAGCTGTGTCGAATCTTATAAAACATATATTATCGACGCGTATGTACGCAGCAAGCGGCCTGAACAAAGAACAGAATTTTTAAAACCATTATTTATAAAGAAAAAAAGAAATGCACATCAGATGTTTCCAGTGTTTCATCCCAGGCGCTCTTCAGTTTGGACTAGTTCATCCCTAAAAAGCCCAACTGTTGCTAACAACAGCTTCTACCAATGAAGTCCTTCTCCTAATGGCTTCAAGTCTTCAATATGGGGCCATCAGGAGATACAAGGCGCAGCGGCTCCTTGGATGATTAAAAAGTCATTTCCTTAACTGTCCTCCCAGGATTTGTGGGCTTTTTTTTGTAAGAAAACATTAAATTGCTCCAATCAAGCATAAACGTCTCCTGCTTGTGGTGTAATTTGTACTGCTGTTCGCGTGGTGGGCGCTTATTTGTCATCCTTTTCCTTTGGCGCTTTTCCCAACCGCCTTGATCAACAATTAATGGTTGAAATTGCTTCCCTGTTACTTATGGCTGTGGAGACAGATGCAGCAATGCAAAAAAAAAGTAAAAAATAGTGGAAAAAGAAGTTTAATTGAACAACAGAAATGAAGTTCAGATTTATTTAACTTTATTCATACATGCTTGGGAACAAAATATATATATTTTTGCCGTTACACTTTTTTCGAACAGTTATAGCTCGGAGCCTCCAGCATCATAAGTTCTGTTATTGGACAAATGCAGCATCGCATCAGCAGCAGTCCACTCGTTCTTTCCTGTCCACTCTGCCTCTCTGCTCTTCTGTCTCTCTTCCCCCACACTGTTCTTTTGCACAGTGACCTTTAGTGCTCTTTTCTTCATTGCGGGGACAGGCTGGGGCCTGGCATCTGATAGAATCAATATTCTATTATGATAGTGCGTGGAGCGTGTGGGGCTTTACAACTCTGCTGTAATAGTCTCTCTATTTCATCCCGTGGCAGCCATGGCCTGAGGGATCATCCAGGCTTCTCCAGGCTCTATGCTCCCAGCATCGCCCCATTTCCATTAACGTCGCAGGCCTCTGCCTACCAGGGGACATTCTGTGTGACCGATGGATGGGGTTGAGAATGAGTCCAGCCCGGGTGCAATGTGTGTCAATAGACTGTGTAATAGCCAGGCCTGGGTGAAATGTTAGTTAAATGGCTTTCCAGTTTTAAAAGAAACAGGAGGGATATTTGTGCTATTTCTCTTATTTTATCTTGGCGTTTTCTTTTTTTTTTTTACCCTATTGTCTCTCCCTAGAGGTGATCTCAAACTAAATCAGTATATTTGAAAATACGACTGAAACCGCCAAAGCAAAATGATCTTTTACTTGATTTTCATGGCGATCAGTTATCCTCTACAGTGATTAAACCAGTGGCAGACAGACAGTAATTCAGGATTTATTAAAAAAACAACAACAACAAAAATAGCACCCATGATTTGGACTCAAGTTAGCATCACACTCTAGCATGTAAAGCATTTTTTTGATTAGGGCAGACCTGGGTTATACTGCCCTAGTGAGGGAGTGCTAAAGTGAAATGTTAAGCTATTAGAGATCGTGACACCAGGCAGACCCCCCCACCCCCACCCGCACACACCATAAAAGATTCATGCCATTCACACAGCTGCCTTCTCGAATAATTAACTAATGTGAGTATTTTGCTCAGCCAAATGCAGTTATCGTTCAAAAACCTGTGCATTTAAATGTCATTTGTGAGCGGACTTTTGATGTGACTTTTTAATCTGGGACAATAAACGTTATGAGGTTAACAGGACATTCGCTGTCATCTGAGATGCTTCCATCAAAGCCTGGTCTAAAATGTCAAGATTGGTTGTAAAGTGCATTACTGTTTCTCTTGGTGGGAAGTTGCTGGAATGCATAATATTTGTAAAGTCACGGAAGTCAAGAGCAGACACTTTAAAACCTATGGTCAGTGCGTAGTGCCCTTTTAAATGCCACAGACACACACACAGACACAAAAAAAAATCTTTGAGAAATACCTGTAGAATAACCTCCTTCAGTCCCATTTACTCCTGATGTATGTCTTTCTTTCTTGGGGGAGAGCTGTCCCTAACAGCATACGTACGCCTCACCCCCTAGAACTCCCCCACCCGCCGCCTCTTCGTTTGATTGAGAGTTGGGTGACTGGAGGTACGCGATGAGGCCCCATTCGCCTCATATTCATCATGATGTAACCGTGAGCAACCCGGATCTAAATTACCTTCGTCTGGCATCATTCCAGCACATGCTATAAATGAGGTAATCGTCCTTGACTATAAAATTTGCATTTTCAAGACTTAATTGCTATCATTACATTTTTTGCGTAATTCTATTAATTTAACAGAATGGGGGATCAGAGGCTTTTTTATGGTTATAATTTGCAGTAAAACAATGCATTCCCAAAGTAAAAAAAAAGAAAAGAAAGAAAGTCTCTAGTAGAAAAAGGATGAGCGGAGAATCAGGACAACTCTGGCCCTCGCATCACCAGCTTCCATTATCCCTTTGCATTTGAAAGGGGAGATTTGAAAAACTTGCACTCGCACGGCGTAAGGCTCAAGGATGTGTGTTTGTGAAGGCTAGCGTGAAAAGCTGTCTCAGGTTTAAAACGGGAGATGCCTCAATTATTTCCCATCGTCACATTGTGTGGGCTAACTGAAGCTTGTGTCTTAATTGCCCCCCCCCCCCCCCACACACACACACACGTGTTTTCAACATCGCCTTCCTCCTTTCTTCACATACAACGTCAGCTGCGCTCAGTAGTGCCGTCCCTGAAAAAAAATATGGTGGCGAGCATGTCGGATGACACGGAACAACGGAGCCATCAACTCCCATTTATGCTTCCTGCGGTGACCTTGCCACAGACGTCTACGAGGTTCAGAAGTGCGCCAAGCTAAGTGCCAGCAACATTCTGCAACCCGCTGCACTTCCTCGCACTCTGCTGACCTTAAAAGTGTGGCCTCAATTTGGGGGAAGGCTGAAAAAAAAACATGCGCGCGTTCTGCTTCTCCTTCTGCGTTGCACTTGTGCTGCAGTGCCCTACTTTTATCACCGTGATTGTTTACAGTTTTTCACAAAAATGGAAGTAAATTAATTGCAGATACTGCAAATCAGCTAGCAGCTTTTTAGACTTGATCATTGGGATTTCCCCAGTTGTTGGATTCAGCCAAAGAACAGCACCACTGGAGTCACTCTGGGAGATCTTGTGTATCTATTGTACAATATTTCACTTTCTTCAAAAGCACAGAGTGACACGTTACATAATCAACTGTCATTTAAATCAGCCACAATTTCTAGATTATGTTCCCGAATCTATTATTATCATTGTTATTATTATTATTATCAAGCTTACAAAATACAAAATATGAATACATGGGACAGCTTTAGTTATCAATAAATAATAGGCTGACACTAGGAATACATTTTATGTATGTAACTTCTTAAAATGCACAAGCAGCTTAAAGAAAATCCCCCGGAGGCATCTTGTGTTTCTCTAGCCTCAATGTGCTACATCTGACAACACTGGAGCTCAAAAAATAAAATAAAAAATAAGAAACAGGTTCATTATCAGAGAAATATTTCTGAGAATTACCTCACACATGTGTCCCAGAAGCACTTTAATCCAGGGTGATTAACACTCCATGTGAGGGTTTAGTACAATGCCATATTGTCTAAATTAAGTCCAAAGAGCAGCATTGTGGAAAAATCTAGCAGGGACCGACAACATACAGCATGGTGCTGCTTTAGATCAAAGTAATGCTGGTAAATACAGACAGCGGTTCACTAAAGGGAAACGGTATGAGGATCTGGTGTTCCTTTATTCCCCATTTCCCTTCCCCTGTTATCTGTCTCATACTGACTTCTGCTGACACTGACCAGGTGGCTTCGTCACTACGTGTTTCCATGGAGCCTTTAAACAGGAAGCAGGTAAGGTCTGACACACCATCCTCGATGCTTAACGTAGCGGTGAAGGAACACCGAGCTTTGTTTTGACTGTGTCAAGCAACATCAGCTCAAGCTTTGGGTGTGAGGCACAGAAGGCTGTTTCCTTTCTTTGTGTCTCCGCATCAGCATCTGGAGTGCGAGCGTGCTGTGTGTCTTCATCGCGGCTGGGAGAAGGTGTCAGGTGTGTATGCACTGAGAGCACTTCTGACAGGGGCGCTTTAGTGCATGTGTAGATGAAAGAAAGCGGGGCTGACTCACCTCTGGACATTGCTTTGTGGTTTAGCTACAGTACAGACAGGGAACAAAAGCTCAAGCTATGGTCGAGACCGTTTTTTAATAATTTTAAGAATGACGTATGACTAAAACAGCCCACATAGCCTAATATGACACACCAACACCATTTCTAGGGATTCATGAACAAAACTGTAGAGTAATATAAAAAGGATGAAGGCGCGGGCGTAGTAGCCAAACCTTTCTCTCAAAAAAGCAACAGTAAGAGTATTGTTTAACCTACTCTTTAGCTGAAGATACATGAGGCATTAAGGAATCAAACGCTGTTTGAGTTTGGATTTAAAATTCTCACTCAAGTGTTGAGAGGCACAACTCTCCGTTGCCACTGATAATCTCCATCTATCAACACACTAAGCTAGCTGCGATAAAAAGTGTTATCTTTAGTGCTTAAAGACATTTTTCCAATAAAGGCTCTCATCAAGACACCTCACTCCGCACAGAGCGAGCATATTAGCCACTTTGTGTCTGCGGCCAGCTCAAGCTGTTCGCTCAGATTCATTTCAGTGTAGCAGAAGTAGAGAAATGAGTGTTTTGATCACCGCTGAAAGAAAAAGAGCTTTTATTTAAATAAGTTGCATTAAAAGCTTTCTGCTGTCAAGCTGAACAAAACATCAACCGCTTCCAAATGTGAAGCTAGGTGGAAAAACAAGAACAAACTTTTCAAAGCTCGGAAAGAAATATGATAAGTTTTTCTTTAATGCCAAAATCAAGAGCTCATTCGACTTGGTGGAAGCCCGGCTCTTTGCATGCTGAAACAAAGGGGCATTTTCTTGATAAAGTGCTGTACTTGACATTCATCTGTTGTGCAAATTAACATTTAATAGCAATACACATTTGAATATGTTCTATCTTGACACAGTGAGAAACCCACAACGTCAACTACATACACAAGCTGAGGAGAACGAGAGATGGGTTTTGGCCCCGAGCGCTTTTGCCCACCACAAGCAACATTAATTGTTTCGCAAAAGCTAACTGCGGAGCCCATTTTTCAACATTGTTTCTTGTTTTTTTGTTTCTCCTGTAAACAACTCTTGCCTTACGATTTGTTCATCATAACTCGACAGTGGATGGCAGAAAGAAGCTTTTTTTTTTCGTGCCCCGGAGTAACGACCTTGGAAAAAAAAGCCCAAATAAAAGGACCAGTGGGAGGATGATGAAGGCAGACGATGGTTGTGCATTTGTCAGATTTCTGAATTAAAGAGATGTTTGTGGAGTTATTGCTGCACAGATGACCAGCAGAGACTGCCATCATGCATCTGTGTTATATGCGAGAGTTCTCCAGCCAAGTTACTGACACCATCTGAATGCTGAAGTAAGCGTGCACATATCAGACTTTGAGCTAATAAAAGAAATAAATTAACATATAACATGGATTCATACACTCTTTTTATAGGAAATCCTGGTTATTTGGAAGTGCTTCCAAAGTGCTCAAGCTCAAAAGCGTGACACGATCTGTCTGCTGGGTGCTGTTTGTTTGGTGCTGCTTGACTTCAGCTCAAGAGGAATCTAGTCTGGCGCTCGTCAGGTGGTGCAAACCGCATCTTAGAACACTTTTCATTGAGCGTGCAAAGATGGCAATAAGCCAAAGTGTTTCGTCAAGGGTTTTTACTAAGAGAAGAGAAGAGGCCCTGAGTGTTGTATTAGTGTGTTTCTCCAGAGCGGCTAGCCCTCTTCCTCAGGTGTGACAGATGTGACAACAAAGTCAGAACAGTCTTTAGCACCTAGAGGTCAGGTGGAGGTAGACTCAGTAAAAACCTTCCTCCTGGTCAGGATCAGGTGCTCTCCTTGGGGACGGGCGATGTGGGAACCCTGATAGCAGCCCTGACCCTGTATAAAGTGTTCATGTCTGTGCGTGAGCGTGCACGTGCACGTGACCACCAGAAAGGGGGCATCTCCTTTCTGATTGAGACTGATGCATGCCGATTGGTTGCGAGGCCGTGCTCAGCAGCGGCTCAGCAGTGTCAGGTGAAATTAGCAGCCGTCAATAAAAGGACCCTCAGACCTGGGGGATTCATTAGGGACAACCGCCCCCATCTCAGCAAGCTGACAGCCCTTCACACTTCCACCCTTGACTTCCAAACACACACGTGCATGGTAGACACACTCCATTCCCCTCTGTTCCAAATAATGACTCCCAGCGAAAAGTCTCACCAAGTTCAAAGAGGAGGGTGTATCCATGTGTGTGTGTGTGAGTGAGTGTTTGTCAGTGCATGTGTGCCCTGGCCCTCTCTGTTTTGCCTGTGAGGACGTGTGTGATGCTACAGGGCCACTTCAGCAAACACCACACCAACTACAAAACATCATTCACAAGTATCTTCTTCTACACTTCAACAAGCTTGCTGTCTCTTTCAATAAGATAACATCAGAGCAGAATCACTAAAGAAGTTATCTCTCAGTTTTTCATCCTTGTACTGCTTCCTCCTAGTTTTACATTTTGATTGACAGGAAACCCAAATTAGAAAAAAAAAAGTTTTGTTATGGTGTCTAGGCATTGATTTTATGATTTATACGGCACCAGGGAAAGTATCATAATACAAACTGTAATTTGAAGTGTTGTATAGTATAGTGATAGTATTGTCCTTAGCTAACCCTTTAAACATGTGGTTAGATTAGCTAAACAGCTCACCAGATAACAAACATCCACCCAGAACCACCTCTAAATCTCACTAGTGTGCCTTTTTTCAAAAACTCCATTGCTTTTGGACAAGTGCTAAGCAAGTCAAACTGCAGCTTCATACATAAGAAACAGATGAGAGTAAAATTGATAGTCTCATCAACGCCTGGCAAGGAAAATAATAAATGTATCTCCTGAACGTTGTACTGTTTTTTTCTCAAGTTTTGAAAAGACGAAAGGTCATGAAAGAGCTTCTGTGAGACAGACTTACCTGTGATAAATTGATTATGTACATGGCTTGGCAACATGTTTTTTGGCATTACTGAACCAAATAAAAATCCATAACAACCTTTCATCACATGCAAGTGCAGGGGACTAGACTCCTGCAGCTCTTCTTTGCTCTGTTTACAGGGTTTAGAAGACCTGGGCTATGGGAGACTTTGGCTAATCACACTTCTTTGCAGACCGTAGCAGGAACAAGAAGACTTTCACCTGTTTTTTTGGTGTGTAGGAAGCACAATATGCCCCCTGACACCTGGGCTTACAACAGGGAGGGGAGAGCTGCAGAAGGTGGAATATCTATTTAAAATTTTTCTCCTTCTTTTTTGACTTTTTAAGATTTCTATCAACAGAAGTTGTTAGCTGAAGTCATATATATATAAAGGAGCTGTTTCCACTGTGTGCTCTGTTCTACCGCATACATCTAATCAGTGGTGGTATGTCTGCTCACACAGCCAAGCCCAACCTGGAAATGTGCTAATGTAGCCAGAGATTGTATATTAAGTCATTATTGGTACTACAGGGGAACCTGCCGTCTCCAGCTGGACACAGCACTCATGCTACCTGTGAGTTTTGGCGTTATCCCAGATTTGCTCTGCCGAATGAGAAACTGTTTCCAGCCGGCCAGCCTGACCCAGTCACCCCCACCCTCCTCCTCCTCCTCCTTTTTTCCTTTCTTCTTCTGTTTACGTGTGTCACTAATTTTTATTCCGATCCACTCTCCGAAGTTGCGTCAGCCCCTCCTTCCTTCCTGACTTTTTCTTTTCAGTCCTCAATTCCCAGCATAGATGTCTGTTTACTCTCTTCTCTGCTCTTTTTCTATTTTTTCTCTTTGAAATCGTTTATTTATTAAAGCCTCTAAAACAACTGTAATTTAATACAGGATAAAGGGTGGTACTAAGTAGGTTTTGGTAGGGTTGCATCCAAACCTTTTATGGGGGAACACTGACAAATTATCAAATGTTGGAAAAAAGTCAGGGTCATACATTCAAATGTGTCTCAAATCTGTAGGATGAAAGGGAGTATGCGTGGTTTAAGCATGCATAGTACATCAGCAGAGTGATTTGAAACAGGCTTTTATGCCAGTTTGTACATCTGCACGCATGATCAAAGCTGATGACTTTGAACTAGGGTCCATTTGCCCTCATGAGAACTCTCTTAATCCAGTGCTTCCCAGTTTAGGAGCATGTAGCTGCAACACAGAAGCTCTGCTCATTAGAATTAGAGACATTAGTTACGACCAAAGGAACTCTATTTCACGCACATCTCCCCGACTGACTAAATGAAGCTTTGCAAATCCTCTACAGCTTTTAATAGCTGCCGCTAATATTACAGGTCACAAATGATTGCACCCTGAGACTCAGATTTGGCTGATCAAACACAGACTGAGATTATCAGTGTTATTTACGCTTGTATTTCTCTGGCATAAACACGCATTTATGGAAATGCAATCCTTCTGTGGTAAGACACAGCAATGATTTATGCCGAAATGATTCATGGAAAATGGGGCGGCATATAGGCAGATTCAACCCACAATCCAAAGTTGATTTTTTAACTAGCATTTCTTCCCATCCTGTTTCCCAACATAGACGTGGTTCCTGCTAATGCTTACATGTGCATGTATCACAAAGGCTCAGGCTGTGTTTCGGAAACACGAGTGGTCTGTGCACAGAGTACAATGGTTACACCTTTACAAATCAATTATTAAGTCCGGACTAAATAATATGATGCGTGTCTTATTACCCAACAATTCAAAAGCTTTTAGGGGCCTTGCCAAGGAGTAATGGAGCAAACACACGTAATACCATGCAAACACACACGCACACACATATTTAAAAATCCCAAATGCACATAATTGGTTTCACACTAGCTCACACGAGTAGAAAACGCACAACTCAAATAAACACAAAGTCACAGGTACTCAATATATCGACTAATTAAAATAAAGGATTACTATGTTGAATGTGTGTGGGGGGGGGAGGAGGAGGGGGGGCACTGCTGCCATGCACACAGGCAGGCAAGCAGGCAGGCAGGCCTCACATTGCCCACAGCTACTCGGTAAGGATTCCCGATAAGGAGAATTAGTCAAAACTTGGGAGCTGCCAGTCAGCGCCAATTAAACTTTAATCTTGGGCTGAAACAGGCACAAATAAATTAAACCCTTGTGAGCGGCAATGTGCGCTCTCCTGATAATAGGGGATTGAAGTCGTCTCGAAGCGAGGCTGCATGTTCCCCAGCTCAGCCATGGCAAGCAGTGGTGCAGAGGGAACGGGGGTAAGGCTGGTGACAGAGTGAACTGAAAGGAACTCTCAAAGTTGACAGAAGCATACACACTGATATGCACACAAGGACAGGAACGCACAAATGACAAGAATCCTCGATGCTGGCCAACAGAAAAAAAAAAGAAGAAATTATAGGACTGGCATAATTCATCTAACATCCCTGATCATTTAAAATGAAGGGAATTTCCTCTTGTGCTACAAGATCCTTTGTCTTCTTTATGACCTTCTAATGCTCTCACATTGTGGATGAATCTATGCAAATATCAATAAAGTTCCTTGCACCTTTTTTTTCATGGTCCAGGCCTAAATATGGTTATTAGAAATGCTACCCAGGCATGCAATTGACCTTTTTTTTCATATCTGCATAAAGCCGATGTATTTATTGTAAATGTCTTTGGACAATCTTGGGCTGGGATCACCTCACAGTGTGTGTTGGAATTTGATAACAAAACCATGCATGATGCTCCCAGTACCAAATGGAAATGATATTTTCAATCACGTTCAGGCGTGGAAAACAGGCTAAAAGTATCAACTTATTAATAATAAAGATAGATCTACTGTTCATATCAGCCAGAGGAAATGCTTTTAATGTTGCAATATTCAAAAGTATGGTTGTCTCCATGCATGCTGTGTAGAGGGGGATATTTCATTAATATTTTTTAATGAATTAGCACCCTTATCTCTATTTCCTGTGCCCGACCTGTGCTAGCCTGGTGTTTAATTTCAAAGTCATTTTCTTGCTATATGAGCATGCAGTTTATGTATTAATGTCATGGGCCTCGTCAGCCAATGCCATGATTTATTCCAGAGTAGCGGTCACATACATTCTAATAACTTAAAAATAAGCCCCAGAGAAATGCTGTAATGAGAAAACAATAACATTAACAATATTAGCAACAATAATGAAAATAATTGCCGGTGAAGCAACAATGGTAATCACACATAGAGAAATACCTCTGTGTTTGACCGAATCGTACACAATTATCATGCATGTGTATATAATATAATTAATTCTATGTCTGAGCCTCTTAGCCTGGGGCGATCAGCATAGAATCAGTTTTGTATGTATAATAGATCAGAGCGCAGTTCATGAATAAAACAAACGTAGGGACTATGCAGCAGTGACTGTGAATGTTTGTCTTTGGACAGCAGAATCAAAGTGAACATGTAATATTGTGATAATCCATACTTGATGAATTCAAGGGGCTGACTTGCCTTAGCTAAGTTCAGCTAATTTCCAGACATGGCTTGCCTCCATAATTGAGTTTCCAATAACATTATGATTATTCCAGCCCACATGATAATTGAATCCAAGGTATTTTTTTTCTTAACACTGCAATATTGTAGATGTGTGATTATTATGCATTTGCATGTAGATTTCAGTGCCTTCCTGAAACTCATCACTTTTCTTCTAACTGGATTTCCTATATTGTAGCATACATTTGGCTCATAACAAATGACGGGATCCCCTCTCCTTATGAGCACAGAGTCAATTATTCCAAAAAGTTCATTTTTATATCAATTTTACCCCACATAATGATATTGCAAAGAAGATTCACCCCCTGAAAAGTCTACTCGAAAAGTCTACCCAGCGCCGACCTGTTTGTCATACTCATTATACGTGAAAAGTGAATATTTTTACTGTTGAACTCATCAAATTCACATCACTGCCAACACTCCTCCCGCGCTTCCAGTCTGATCCTGCTTAAGAAATGCTATCAAACTTAGACACCATGGCCCCAATGCTCATCTGTTGCATAATGTAGACTGTATAGGCAGGAATGGCGCGGGTGTGAATGTAATTTTCATCAGGCTGCTGATAGAGCCCCCACAGATCCAGCCTGTGCATACGGGTAAAGTAGGGGCACAGAACAGAGCAGGGAGCTGGCTGTTGAATATGGGAGTACTGCAGTTTTCTTTTCAGCGGCGCAATGCACTAAATCCCCTTTTCTTACAGCTCTAGGTGAACTAGTTGGCAACTTCAAACTGTACCCTTGCATAAAATGAATTTTTGACAGCGCAACGCTGAGAAGTCAATGCATTCATGCATGCATAGTAGCATAAATTGAGCACCCCCCCCTACAAGACGCCAAAAAAGTGGGAAATTATTTACCATATTGCCCTCCATCTAAGCCAGCGTCACGCGCAGATTTGTAAGAAAAAGAGTTTTTATTCTGGTGCTGATCAGCACTGATATCGCGCAAGTTCACAGCAAAGAAGTGGGTGGTGTTTCAGCATTAGCGTAGCGTTAGCCGCTTGCTCTGACTGCAGCTAGCTGTCACATTGGGGAATGACTGGGCAACTAGTTGATGCTTTAAGCTACTGGGCGCACATGGATGGTTGTGAATGGAAGCTCTATCCATTCTCATCATTTGGAGTAGCCACAGGGCCTGTACAGTGAGGATGGCACCAGCCAAGACATTATGCCAGAGTTTAGCTGTTGTTTTGCATAAATGTTGAATCATGCCAGCGTCCTTTTAGTGTGTAACAACAGCCTGCATTGATATTGATTTAATGCTCACTAATATTTAAACTGCCCTGAGGGATCAATACTGTTGAACATGATTTAATATGGCCTACTAGTACAGATATAAATACAGCCACATAACACAGAAAATCGATTATTTGGTCTCAGATTTAACTTTTTTTTTTTAAAGAGACAACAACTCTTTCATGTCTTATTTTAAACTGAAAATATTTAATACTTTATTAAATCAAAAATGGCCGCCAGGGATCATCAGTACTGTACAAATACACCAGTAGACATTTTCCTTTCCGTCCTTTTTTAGCGGACATCTATCATTTCGGAAGTAGACGGAATTCTTGTTGATGAGGAAGAATGGGGAAAGGAAAGGCAGAAATAACGAGCAAAGAGAGGTTGCAACAACTTTTAACAAAACATGACATGCGAATGAGTGCTGAGTCCTCATTTACATATGCTGACATTTTGCGGAGAATATTTCAACGTTGGGCTGAGCTGTAATGAACTCCTGCCAGGGAGCAGTCAAGGAATAATGTTTCCATAAAGGTAACCTGTCCACATCTCCTGCAGGAGAAAGATGTGGAGGAGGAAAAGAGACATTTTTCTCGCTCCCCCTCTCTTCTTCAATGCTGGGTTTTTGGCAACAAAGGGGTATTTTTCTTTCAGCACACTTCATCCATCTTGGCCGATACTGATTTAGTGTATTTTTCCACCCTTTTTACAGGCTAATTGCGCACAGCAATGGTGAATTTGTTAGTGGTGACACCTTGCCTACCCATTGGGAATGCATCTCATTACCGGACGCAATGTCCAGGAACATCAGATATTATTAGCTGTCATTAATCTGCCATATATAGTGAAGGGGGAGAATGGGGAGGAGAGAAGGGCAACAAAGGACACAAAGAGACAAATATGATGGCTGGCAAAGGGTTGTGTGGTAAGGTCAAAGTTCGCAAAGGTTAGCAAGAACCCAGGTGGGCTAGAGGAGGTGGTGGAGATTATGAATGATAGCGTTTGGAGTCTTAACTGAAAATAAACCTAATGATTGTTGCAGCACACAAATGCAATGCAACTTTATTTTCTCCACCTGCACACACGGCTTTAGATTTGACTTGCTCACTTAGCAAACGAGTAAAAAAAAGTAAACACTGGAATGACAGGATTTTGTTGACCACAGCAATTCCAAAAAGACAGGAACAAAGTCTCATGCTTGCTACTTCAATGCAAAGAAGAAGAAAATAACACACATATAAATGCATTCCTAGCTCATAATTTCAATAAGTAAATGTCTCGTTGCCAATGCACTTCTTTTATTTATGACTTCCAACTCCATTGTACTAAAATATTTACATCAATAATATTCAGATGATTGTATTTAATAACTTTTAGTATTAAATGTGTGTCATAATATCCCCCAGTTTCATTTAAGGTGCTGTGGACTTGCTTTAAGTCCTACAGTGACTGAACAGAGAATGCAGATGTGTTTTTCTCTTTTTTTCTCTTTATAAACAGATCAACTATTGGGTCTGCTTTTGTCATGTTTCAAACTGCGTTTTGTTCTCAAATCCCATTTGACTAAAATGAATATGACAACCCTAAACTAGATTTTCAGAACAAATTCAGTCTCTTTCAATGCGGCCTGATTGTTGCCCAAAAGAGTGTGCTTCTTTCACACATATGTTTGATTTGATACAGCATCTTTGGCTGTTTTTCCCGCACAGCCCCGCCTGAAGACTGCTACATGCATACTAGATAGGATTACACCATCTAAGCAGATTTCGTTGTGGAAGGGTTAACACAGATCCCCCTGCTTTGCCGAACAAACAGGACACCATCTGAAGACACAGGAACTAACTAGGCTCTCATTAAGACCATTTTCTTTTCTTTTTTCTCTCTTCTCTAGAGTTGACGGGGGGGGGGTTCTGTCCTGCTTTTTTGTGTAGAAGAAGCACGTTGCAGCCTCCTGCCGCGTCGCCTGGCTCTTTGAGTGAGATGGAGTATATGGCCTAATGACTAAAAGTTCCTCTATAAAAAGTATACAGCACAGCTCCCTGCAAATTGAGTTTCCTCTTTGTGCCAATTGAGGGTGGTTTATGTAGGCTGCGGGGAGTTCCTTTGAACTCTCATTCCAAAAAAACCTCCAGATTCCTGGGTAACCCCCCCACGCCTTTCCTATTTCTCTCCCACCAGTAGTTCAAATAGAGGAAGAGGTGGCTGCTGTCTCAGACACCCAAATTTACGCCACATTTATGCAAAGAGCAACAATCGAGACATAATGTGAGTGAGAAAAAGAAAACATGTCAAAATGAGGTTAGGATTCTTCTTTATTGGTAATAAATGAGTTTATAAATTGAACTTTATTGGATTAAACTTTCTAACGGTGTTTACATAAGAGCATGTCTGGAAAAAAAAGTCATTACACACAATAATGGTGTATGTATTTAAAGTCATATCTTCACAGAAGACAAACGTCCTTTAGTTTCTTGACGGGAGAAAAAAAACAAAAAACGTGGCGAAATGTGGCGAGGAATGCAACCATGACATCAGTCAGAAAATGATCTTTAATGTCTGAAAAAATAAAGAAAAATGTAATGTTAACATAATAAAGTCAATCCCTGTTTAATTAATGAATTTCTTCAAAACTAAAGCAGCAGAATAATTCTCCAGTCTCCAAATTCCTCTCCTGTTTAACTTTTTCCTCATAACGGGTCTTATAAAAAAATAAAACATATATAAATTAAGAAGCCCTGCTTGCAATAAGAACTTGCCAAGAGGTACTTGCTGTCTGTTTTTTTGTCCTCAGCTATCTTTATTGCCAAAAGCGAATGTTGGCGGCATCCCATGTGGAAGCAATGGGGGCCCTGATGCCCAGGACTCAGCCAAGTAGCAGCGTTTGTTTTCCATGTCGGGGGCATGAAAGCTGGGCTCGTTCTACACTAATCAAAACCCCCCAAAAAAGGTCTCAGTATAAATCCTGAGACCTCTTCTTCTTCTCCTTCTTTTCCCCCACCCCACCATTTTCACAATTATGCACATGCATTGCCATAAATCTAATGCGCTTTCATGATCTGTGGGTGCGGAGTACATAAAACGTGTTTGCCGGATTTGCATACAAACATACTTATTCTAAATCCCCCTCAGAAGTTGTAAATGATTGTCTTTTCCTGAAATACATCTCAGCAAATTGTATTTGGGCATGTTTATGAATCCTATTATGGCATGGGTTTTATCATATTTTGTGGACAGTGATGGCTTCTCAGCATAGCTGTTAAGAAGAGGGAGAGTTGGGCCTTGGGCGATAGACTTTGTCATTTGTTTCAGATGGGCGCTGGATTCCCCTTCATTGCTCTATGACAGGTTCACGGTACCAAGATGGATCTCTGCTAAGTCTATGCAAGAAGAGTAATTCAGTAACTACTGTCTACTGGATGAAAGAGGCTTCACTTACTGTTCATTTGGTCTTTGGTGCAGCACTTTTGAATGCATTATTTGGAAACCTTTGATTGTGGCCTTTTCAATTCCCCCTTCTTTTTTTATACCCTGTAAACATCGTGACATAATCGAGTGAACGGTTGCATAATAAGGCCTCTATAAAGCAGCATTTATCAAGCGCTGGAGAGCTTCTGGGCAGGGAAGAGTAGGAAGACTTTGTTAGCTGTGCCTGAGAGGCCTGGCCTGCCAGAGAGATTGTAATATCTCCTTGCTGTGCTTCCCTGAAGCATCTGAACAGCCAGCGTAAAGTACTGATGGCATATACTATCAGGAAGTAAATAACAACCCAGGTTGGATTAGTCTTGCTTAATAAAAAAATAGGAGTACCGCATCTTGTTTCAGGTAGTAGTTTTAGCTTTGAATGTTAATCACATTACTTAGTAAATCATGAACATGTCAGCAGTGTCAGGCGTTTGAAATATTTTTCTCACTGCCTTTTTTCCTTGTTTTATCTGGTTGGGCCAGCTGAGCTCATCGAGTCTGTCAGAATCAGCCATTAATTGGTGGGACAAGCTGTTGAGTGGGAAGGTCATAAACATTTCAAGTGTTATAAAACTTTCATTAAGTTCTCACGATATCGCGCCAGTGAATGACCTGCTTGCTCTCTCGCTCTCTTTTTTTTTTTTTTTTTGTCTGGGCAGCGTTGAAGAGGGGAATGATTGCGAACAAGCGGCCTCTTTGTGGCGGAGGGAGCCTTTTTCAAACTGTCTCGGCCTCTTGACTCGTCCTAAGCCAGAGATCAGAGCTTGGAAAGTGGCAAAACAAAGGGCTGATTTAATGAGATTGTAAAACAGGCCGAGGAGAAGGAGGGGGTTACCAAATAGCCAGACTGCCAGCTCTGGTCCATTTCAAAAGGTCTTTTCAGGATCTCTTCTAAGCCGTCTCAATATGAGCAAGAGGGAAAAAAAAAAATCAAAGGACTCCGAATGCTTCGACAGATTTTGACATGAAGAAGATGTGGATATTTGCCTGCTGTTTTCCACACAAAGTGGTCGCATTCCTGAAAAAAAAAAATAGCACCGCATTTCTTTTTTCTTTTGCACTTGTGAATAAATTCCTGCAGTCAAATTAATATTACAGCAATTTGTCTCCTAGTTACAATTAGATTATTTTTTAAATGAGGGTGACTGAAAATATAAAGCAATTAAGAAAAATCAATTACACTTGGAACAAGTCCTTACAACCGCTTTCAGCTTCAGATCAGTTCGCTTCTCAAAGAGTGCAAAAAAAACGCCGGGTCTTGTTTGATCTGAAATAAATAAATAAATAAATGAACCTACCAATTATGATAGTCATAAGGCGGGACTTCTTGTTGTTTACACACAACCTATAAATAGCACCGGCATACGTCACAAAGGAAACAACATTCTCATTCATGTCTCTGGCTTCTTACTTGCTTTTTCTCATGTTTATCGCTATAAATCTGTCACGTATCTTCTCCCTCCAAAAATCTCTGTGGAATTAGACCATTTAACCCCTCCTCAGTTGTCAGTAGAGGAGGGGGGTGAGCAGAGCAATGGTAGGAGGGGCAGGGGAGGAGAGGAATGAAAACAAGCCAGAGTTGAAGCGATAACCATCAGGGTCCTAAACCCATTATCTGGCCCCTGTCCACTGTTGAGTGTCAGGAGTCACACCCAGGTCCAAGTTAGCCTGGAGCTGTTGACCTGATGGTCTCCGCTGACATTTCCATTCAGATGAATGGCTCTTCGCTGCATGCTAGGAAGTGTCCAGTTTGACCCCTACCTGCCCCAAGATTCCCTCTCTTATTAACTGGGCTGTGGCCCTCTGTCTAACCTGTATTCTACTGCCTATCACCCCCTCCCCAGCTGTGAGGCTCTGAAGGCTGAGCCGTCTTCAGTAATAATGGAGGACAAATGAAGCCAGGCGGCCCTAATGGTGGTGGTTTTTAATGACACTGAGCTTTTGTGCTCCTTTCATTTAGACAAGAAGCGAGAGATGAGGAGGCAAACTGCCGCAGCACTGCGACAGTAAAACTGTGGTGAGTGGCGCACCCTCATTTTAAGGTTATAGGACACAGTTAAGTTCCTGGCACAGGCAGACGTGCAAGTAATGGGCTCGTTGGGGGAACTGTGCCTTGTACAGCTGTTTCTTTTATACTCCTTAATTTGCTCGGAGGAGAAAATAAAGCATGTGATTGTGTCTTTAAGGAGGCCCATGGACTTGAGAGACCAAATACCAAAAGGACCATCATAGGTGCACTGTAGTTAACCAATGTAATTAGCAAGAACACAAGTAATCAGTCCGGGGAAGTGTGTCATTAAACGGCATCCCTCCATGATTAATTTGCCGCTCATAATGACGAAATGAACCTTCTCTGTGTCCTTAATGACCCTGGTTAATCTTTTAAAGAAACGGAGAGGAGAGCAGACAACGAGAGGGAGCAGAGGGAAGCTTGACAGCGAGAGCGGGACCAGATATTGATTGCTTCCATCAATTGTTTGCGGCGTTATATAATTTCTGCCAAACCCAAACTGGACCACTGAAATGCTATTTCAAGTGGTTTTGGAGAGTGGTTAAGCAGCAACAGACACTTAAACAGATCCAGCTCCCAGTGATCTGTTTTGTCGGATAAATCCCTCTTACAAAGAGAACAGAGGCAGCACATGGTGCCCAGCATCTCGCATCGTGCTCTCTAAAGTGGAGGTGGCAAAAAAAAAGATTAGTGCGGGGAAAAAGAACCCCTATTACACGCCCCGTTGCATAATTAAACACACCTCTATGTAATTCATTCTGCAGCGGAGTACATATTTGTCTTAGTTATTTTTTTCGTACGCTATGATAAAGCAGAATTAACCATTTGAATTAATCATGGGAATTAAAGCTTTTATAGGTCCTTGCGTCCAGCCAGCTGCACTGGCCACGGCCTGCCTGCTTAACACCAGAAGTGCCAAGCATATGCTCGTTGGAAGGAGGAGGGCTGATAGGAAGGCCTGGGTGGGCAGGGAGGAGGTCCCTGTGGAGCCCTTCACAATGAAACACAATATCCTCCTCCTCAGACGCGTGCAATGACTTAAACACTCCATTGTATTAAATATGAATGAGGTTCCCTATTGTCCTGGTGCGGGCGAGCGGGGAGACAGTGTTGTCGATTAGCCACATGATTAAGCAGATGACACGGTAGGGGCCACAGAGGTAAATAAAGGCCGCCTTCTGTCATTTCCTCATCCCCAAGGGGGCCCCCCCGACGCCTCTTCACAAAACTTAGCACTGTTAAAGCCAATTGACAGAAAAAGTGATAATGTATGACTGTGAAAACAGCTGAGTGACAGAAAGGAGGGAGGGGACGGACAGAGAGGGAGATTAACTGGCTTGGAAGTGGATTTGAGGGAAGGGGAGAAAGTGAGGTGAGAGGAAAGAAGGAAGAGAATTTAGAGAGGGACGAGAGAAATCCGAGTGATGAACAAATAAAACAAACAAACAAAAAAAAAACACAGAGAAGGTGATGATGTTACTGAGGAAGAGGAATGTGAGAAAAAGAGAAGGGCAACATGAGGTTGGGGAGTTACAATAAGAAGTGCCTTTGATTAAACAGGCAGGATAATTCAGTCATGCTCCATGTCAGGTGTTTATTATCACATTGTAGCATTTGCATGTGAAAAAGACGCTAGCGCTTGCTTCGCCCCGGCCCTTTTTCCTGCCTTTTGATTGGCTGACAGCGCATCTGCGCTACACTGTTGCAAAGCCCCCCTGTTAGGAGTGCATGAACCCATTCAAGGCTATTCACAGAGGGCCCAATATGTCAAACGGTTATTATTGGCAGCGTTAGCCAGGGAAACAAATAGAGGCGGAGAGCCTCATAATGAAAGGGAATAAATTGTTTTAATCAATTCTCCTCATTAATCAATTTGGAGCAATATGTCAAAGGCACAGCCCCAGATGATACTGCTGACAAGTCACATAAAGCATTATTTTGTAAATTCTTCAAATTTCAAGTAATATTAAGGGATATCTCTTTGTTTTTCCTATTATTACTAATGTTTTTATTATTGGTAGTATGGATGCAGTATAAATTAAAATGTCAAAGGTAATTTCACCACAAAGAAAACCCCCAAATCCATAACTTAGACGATCTTCTTGTCCTTTCTTCTGTAGCTATTAACCTCTCTTTACTCGCCCTTCCTTGAATCCCCATGTTGGTGAAAAGTTTGCCACTTGCATAGTTTTACCTACAATGTGTCACTTTTGAAAGATTTAACCGACTCCCCCGTCTAAGCCTCCCCCTCCCTCTACCCACAACGCCCACTAGCCCCCACCTATCCCGTCGCGGGACATTCAGGTAACTAATCTGCCTTTAAATATGTCTCGAAGGAAGCTCGGCTAATTAGTATCGGAATTTACTGCCTTCACTTTTATTGACTTGTCCTACTTCTCCGATAATTAACTAATGAGTAAAGTAATGAGCTATGTCGTTCAGTCTTGCTGTTCAATTAGGGTGCAGAATCAATTATTGAAAATAGTTTCTGATGCCAACACCGCCTGGTATGGCGATTGCATGCAGAGAGGGGACAATGCTGATATGACCAAAGGGAAGGAACGTTGTAATGTTATTGACTGCTTTGAGTGAATATCGCACCTGAAATAAAGGCTTCACCTTCCATCATGTTGAAGTGAAAGCAAGAAGTGAACCTTGTCTTGTCATGTTTTCCAACTCTTAATAATTTGTATGTTCAGAGTTGCTGACAAAACATGAGCATGCACCAGGCCTCTGCAGTATGTAACCCAACACGAGCCTCCACTCCAAAAACCCAGTGGAGCTGGAGCTGTATGAGGTCTCTCAGTAAACAAAGTGTCATTGAGGTATTTCCGAGCTTAACAAAAACATTGGGTTCATTATAGAAAATTAATTAGAGTAACACGCTCCCAAGTGTTTTGGCTGATAATGAACTCTCTATCTTGTCAGGCCAATTTAGTCTGATGCTCTTTGATAATTATGTTTACATCAAAATCAATGCCCCTTGTGATGAAATGGAGCCTATTACAATTCATCATGTGATTCAATATTATACGAAGGCAATACAATAAAGTTATGTTCTTTGTGACAGCAATGTTTTCAAAGTTGCGATGTGTATGTGTGCGTGGTTCTGGGGTTTTTGCAATCCATGTAATTGGTTATTAAGTTACTTATTCAAATGAGCAGTACTGTTAAAATTGTACCTTTTTTAGGACAAGCTTTAACGAGGCACCGGTATTATGACTGGCTTTAACTTAATGTTAAGGTTCTTGTGCAAAACAGGAAGTGCTAGCTTTTATCTAAATTCCTCATTGTGCTGGTTATGTGGTCTATTAGCTAATATTACCTTGTTGTGCAGTAAGGTACAGTAAGGTGGGCCGTACATCCTCTGGACAATACAACCAGCAAGAGTTTTCAATGTTACTGCAAAAGTAGGTAGAAGAGAGGAAATTCATGAACTCATTTCCTCAATCCTGAAACAATCTAGAGTGATTACACTGACTCTGCACACGCTCATTAGGATTCTGTCTGTGCCAGTGGAGGAAATGGAGGGTTAGTTAACTTCTGCAGAATTTCTCAAGGACAAAACTGATTTTGTGATAAGGAAGTTACTTTTTGGATGTGTAGTAATTTTCTTCTGCTACCCAAAGTTAGTTTCTGTGAATTTAAACTCACGTCACTTTTAGCTTCAAGTGCACTGATAAAAAAATGAAAAACAATTTCATGCTATCTAGAATACAAGATTGTAACATGGATGTCATAGTAAGGGTAATAGTAACAGACATGCAATTATCCTGTTTGTATTGATGTCATACTTTATTATATTACATTAGAACATACAGATATAAATGTCATGCTTTTTGCTATGTTGCTTTTAAATAATTCTCCACATGATCTTATTGTTTTATTTGAGTAAGCTCTATCATTTAGTCTGGTAATATCCTAACATCTATAAATATCTTTTGTGTTTGTAAAAGCAAGTTAGGTTAGAAACACTTTTTTAAATCATTAAAGCTCATTTGTTAAGTTAGTTATTAAATTTAATTTAAAATTTAAAATTAAAAAAATTCTTCTGCAAAAATTGAAATATTTCTCCTTGAATGCAAAACCAACAATACCCATCAAATTTAAAAGAACATACTAAACACTTTTAAAGTGACATTGTTAGATACTACTATAGTAATGTTATTAATTTAAAGACTGCTCTTGTTTGATATAGTAGGTATGTTTTCAGACAGGCTCCTGCAGCATTAACTTTACTTGAGAAATTCTAAAAAAGCTAATTTTTGGATGTACAGTAATTTTCATCTGCTAACAAAAGTTAAAGCTAAAAGTTAAAACACCGATTTTATCCGTCTGATGAAACATGAACACTTTGTGCTAATATAGGTAGAACATTTACATGGTTTACTAAACATTTAATTCAATTTTATGTAATAATATCACTTAAAAGTACAAAAATGAGACAACAGTACTAACTACTAGACCACTATAGCACTTGACTGCTTGCATTAAAAAGAATACTGCCTTGTTCATATTAGTGAAAGTACACCGACTGTACTGTTAGTTAGTGTATATGTTCTCCTTTTAGCAAAAGATGACTAAATGTATTTCAAGCAGTCTGTAAGATGTGAAAGAAAATGTATAACAGATGTTATAATAGCCCGAGGCCTCCCACAAGTTATTTTTCTTACAAAACAGCACTGTTATAAAAAGGTAGCAACCCTTTTAATGGCGAAACTCTTGCAATGTGAAGTTGTAATTTTTAAAAGTAATGTTACTGAATTGTTTGTTACATCAAGCTCTAAATTCAATATGACTTTGCCATCACAGTGTAAGGCGTATAGGTGACAGAACAGGAAAATTCTACCACTTTACGACATTCGAAAAGAAGCCTGGGAAAGGATACTGGCGTGATTTAAGTAACAGTGTTGGAAAAAAATTTAAAGGACTTGTGGATTCATGCCAGTACTGGTTGGTGTAACCGTGGTGGAAACATGAATAAAGATAGTTGGATGAACTCCCAGTTTTTCATGGCTGAGTCATTGTTTTTAAAAATGTCCACATGAAGGCACATGTATAGTGTGTCTTATGCAACAGCAGTGACAGGAACTGTAGTGTGCATGTACTATAAGTATACCTGTGTGTGTGTGCAGTTTGATTCCACTGCTTAGCTTTTCTGCTAGTAAGCCCACAGATCATAAAAAAACGGTTCTACTGATAATTAAAGCAATGAAGTTGATGTTTGATGTTGATGAATGATTAAACAAAGACAGGAGGTATAAACACTAATTAAGTGGGTTTTGCATAACATCAGAATTATGAAAAAAAAACAGGAAAAAAGCTGAAGCACGAGCATTCGGAGAGGAGAATGGGACGAAAGAGGTGGATTAAGGTCCTGCAGAAGGAGAGAAGAGGGGAAGACACAGAAACATCCCACCACAGTGTTTTGGAGGTATCAATATTCTATTAATATTCACAATGCCAGAGGTCTGGTATGGTCTGGTATGCCAGTCAGTGCTGAGCCGATGTGACAGGCTCCCGGAAAGACGCTAAAGCCAAGGACATTAAATTCCCCCTGACAGCAACCTTGGAGACCGTCCCAGGCACGCGTCGCTTCGACTGCGGTAAATCAGAGAAATAAACTCAAAAGAACATAATGGAGTCGGCTCTCATCATTATTATGACAAGCAGGTTTATTTAGTGTACAGTTGGCTCTCCTTCAGTGTCTATGCGTGTTTGTGTGTGTTTGTGCTTGCCTTGCTAAGCTTTAATGAGCCAACCAAGAGTGACTGTCAACTGTCATAAATTCCTGTGCTAAAGCCGTCGTTGGACTTTCCACGTGGTAATGCCAAAAGATTATGAAGAAATTAACTCGAAAGCTATCAAAAAGCCACACTCATAAACAAAAATTAATAAATGAACACCTAGTGCTTACTTGCAGATGAAGGAAATGTGTCATTCAGTAAATGACACACATTCACCCGGGAGGGTCATACTGATTAGATTCCCAAACCAAAATATTAGCGCATAACGTTTTTGTGAATTTATGATTTTCCGTTATTGCGTCAAATATATACATCTTCACGTCGCATTACTGCATTCTGAATTCCAGTATATGAAGAATTTATTGCAACAGAGACATCACAGCTAGCACACTTGGAACAATACAGATTTAACCTTTGGCCATTTTCTTATGTAGGGATCCAAGATGACACATTTCTCGGTAATTCATTTTGTGGCATACAGTATGTAGATCATGGGCTTTATGATTCCAGAGATGGGGAGAACCCTTATACCTCCCTGCCAACTACATACTGTATTTGTTTTTCTGATTATATCCACAAAATGAGAAATAAAACAACAGCTTATGGCACTGCAGACAGCCTCAAGCAAGCTATCTGGGGGTCCTCTATCATCCGTGCCTTCCACCCCCCACCCCACCCCTCCTTATAATAGAAGCCTTGGCCAAACCTTATCATCACTCCTTCTATTTGAATAGTATCACATGCTGGCCAGAGGAAATGGAGATGTCATAAAAAATTGTATTGATTTTTTTTGTACTTGTTGTCGCCATACATTAATTTCACCAAATAACTATAGCGCTCCTGTTTTAAGCCTGGCTTTTGTGGAATGTGTCATTTATTTTTTTTTCTCTCCCCTCAATATGTCGTAACAGATTCTGGTGACGTTATCTTTCAAGTACAGCGTGACTGATCCTTCTGCATCTTGTCAGTCTCCTGAAAGAAAGGCCTTTTTGACATGCACAACCACACTGCAGCAGGATTAAATGTGGCATGCTGAACAGTAGACTGTAGATGACCTCCTAGTCCCATCCAAGGACTGTGGCTCTTTTAGTTTGCGTGCGTGTACGTCTGTGTAAATGAAGATGGGCACTTCTATAGGACATATCTGTATTTATTACCTGTTTTTCCTTGTAAGAAACCTGCCTGCTTGTACTCACTGTGCGAGTGTTGTTCCTGTGTGTGTGTGATGTTCCACAATGACACATTCACACCTTCTAAAGACAGAACCGACGTCCACACACTTAGGCTGTTGTCCTTATACCCCCTTCACCAACGCCAGTTTCTCCTCTCCGGGTCACCTGGTGTAAGCAGGTGAGAAGCTCTGTGGAGGTGTGAGTGTGTGTATGTATTTACCTTTAACTCTAGCCAGACACATCTGTCAGGTGTCAGTCACAGGGATTTAGCAGGGCACAAGCACTGCTGTGAGCTTTGTTGTGCCAGAAACAGTTTATTCATTAAATAGGGGAGTTGTATATACATGTTTTTGTTCTTAACAAATGTGTGTATATCTCTGTATGTATACAAGAGTTTGCGTAAGGTCAGTTTATGTTTGTCACCTCTGTCACACACATATTAAACACACAAGCACAGCAAAGATTATTCCATACGCAGTATAAGCAACCCCCACCGCCCCTCTAACAACACTCAGCACAAACTAGTGACACAAAGAGGCACCAATGAGGAGGTCAGCACAAAAGAAAAAAAAATCAGAAGGGGTCAGCATATGTCCAGTCGGCGTACAACACCTCGCAAGACAACTGTCCCAACCAAGCAGATTGGGTCTCTCCTACAGCTTCAGTGTGGTGTGGTGCACGGCTGTGTGTGTGTGTGCACGCGTGGGCATGCATGCGATGCTTTTCATTGTACAGTGCGTGCATGTACTGACCCATGTCACGTACAATACTGCACAAGTGAAGATGGGGCAGAATAGCAGGAGAGCTGCATGGGCAGATTTGGGTGTTGCCCCCAGGGTGTGTGCTGTGGTCTCCATAAGCACTGACGTGACAGGCCTTAGACCCATATTTTTGTGCCTTGATTATACTGCAGGTCCAGGTAATGAGGTTGGAGGGATAGTCCTGAATTTTATCTCCAGTACGGAGCATGTTTAATTCAGACAAGAACCTCTCGACTCATTAAGGCTATGAGAGAGAGAAGGAGAGAAGACAGTAGCTGCGGTGCTCGCAACTAATTCAGGCACAATGGACAAGACAGTCTTTAACAGATATAATGAGACATCGTTCTATACTGATATGTTTTAAAACATGGCTTTAAAATAGAGACGATTTATAATGACAAGTTTTAACATTCTTTATATGAAATATAGAAATTGAAGTTAGGAAATAGAAACAGAGAAGTGTTTAAAGTCTTTTGTACACCCTCTGAAACAAGTAACACTTTACTGGAAAAGTGAAAAATGGATTAAAGAAAAATAATCTGGAGAATCTGTTGGAAATCCTCTCAGTGAATGCCGACTTTTACAAAGCATAGGGTTTGTCTTTATAATAAAACCTCAGTCGTTAGGTCAGTCAGTGGCACAGCAAAGACGTAACATCAATGGCTACAGCACACTACAGTCATGGATGTGGGTCCCTATTTGTTGTTTATGTTCTGCCTTCCGCCACAGCCACTGATCCATCCAAAGTTAATCACTCCAAACAGCATTGCAATTAGTGCAGTTTGGAGTCAAACATCCATCTCCTAGTCTATCTATCACCATTTTTTTTCTCTATGTGGTAATATTCCCCAATTAAAGGATTATTGTAGCCTACTTCATCAAGGGCTAAAGTAATCAAGATTAATCTCAGTGAGCTGACACGCGCTGTTTGCTAAGGAACACACAGAACAATTGCTCTGGGCGAGCATCATTAGGAAATGCAATAAAATTAGGCAAACTGATTATATTTCAGAACTGGGGAGCAAAATAAAAACACAATTTGGGGAGGGCTTCAATTATGGTGGCAGCGCTTGCTTGTTTGAACATCAGCTATTAAACCACTTTACAGTTGTTGCAAGTTTTCATCCACACAGGACACATGTGCACTCGTACACAGGTGTTTGTCTTCTTTTTTCTTAGGTTGCATATATCTGTCCTCCTCTAGAAGGCACATTCTTGTATATATTTTATTCATGCAGGAAGGCTAACTGCAAACTACTTTCAGCCAGTTATTGACACTGATTTGGTCTTAGCCAACGGCTGCAGCTATCATTTAAGGCTTCTTTGTCAATTGGTATCTAATAGGGGTTAAGTGTTTCGAAATCTGTCTTTTGAGGAAAACACCACCAGAAGGGAAGATTTAATTTAACTACAGCTCAGATGGAAAAAGGAGTGCAATATGAGCACTGCTGGATTTTTTTTTAACTTATGTGCACGTAAGTTTTAAATTGCATTTGCATTTAGGTTTGTGTGAGAATTCACTGGGTGCTGTCCTTGTGCTTAGTTTATTTTTCTGTGTTTCCCAGTAGCTTGGTGGAGTATACCAGGACAATCTATTTATGTCATTCATGGCCACTCAGTAGTGAACAATACTCTGAAACACACACTGTGATTTGCCGGTTAGCAGTGAAACCGTTTTAAATGCTTATTAATCTTGCCTAAGGCAAAACTCTTCCTCCTCCTCTTTCCCCAAAATGGGAAAATGAATGAAAATACATGGAAATATGAAAAATACCTTATCTTATCACTGGATGGAGGTAATATTGTGTGATCCCTTGCTGAAATAGCTCTGAACATTCCATGAATATATTTTGAATATTCCCATCGCCAATGTTTGAATTGATGCACAGCAGTGTGTACAGGGATTTGTGTTGTGTGTCACCCTTATCACAACATTTTCCCAATCAACGCTGACAAGAAGGACCACTTTCCAGTCATTTAGACTGGCTGAGGGAATGAAACGGAACACCCTTATTGTTTTTCCTCAGCAGACAAATCCTCGACTCTCTTCCTTACCTTAGATTATTGCATGTGGCAACAGACAAAAGCTTAGCTTAGCTGACTGACATAAGTGTTGATGTGCAAAATAGAGATACGTTATGTCTGCATCCGACACCTCCGCTTTTCATAAGATGCGGCAAAGCAATAGATGAAGGTGTATATCAAAAAAAAAAAGCTTTTTGTTTTGCTTGAAATACAGGCTAAGGAGAGAAATTTATATTTAATGTATTCTCTATTGTAGGCATCACATTTTAAGGTATTCCGTTCAACAGGTCCTTTGCTGTCACTGGAAGCAGTTAGAAGATACTGTATTTTCCTCATTTGTGGCTAAAGCTTTTAAAATGTGTCTTTTAACTTATTGTATAAACCTGGCCATACATTTTATGCCTAAATTTAACCAAACAGAGACAGAAAAAAAGTCACAAATAAAAATCTCTTAAGTACAGTAGAGTAATTATGAAGACTGACTACACCTTCTTCTTCTAGAAAAGCTTTTTTTGGAGCATGTTGGAAAAAGATACTAAAACAACTACAACTTGCATTAAAATGTGACTGCTTTGAGTAAATATCACATTACAACTACTGTAGTTTGGAATGAAGAGACCCCTTTGTGGATGTAACCACAAGTCTACCTCAAGTTGTAATCCAGTAGTAAAACCCGAGACTGCATTATATTACATTAGAAAACATGTAAAACCGTTCTGTGGCTGTCAGTTGTTAAATTAGTAGCTTGCTCGTTACATTATTTCTAAATAACAAACATGCAGAATACTAAATGTTGCAGCTTGTATGAAACGCAGCTCACCATATTAGCTCTACGTTGAATATTTTGGAAGATTTTTACACCAGATGCCCTTTATGAAAAAAAAAAACATCCTAGAGCCCCGTGTCTCCTCCTGGTGTCAAACTGGGATCTTTTGTTTGCTAGGTGATGTGTAAAGCACTCCACTAACCACGATTACGGAAAGAAGAAACACAGCTTGACTTGGTAAAAATTCATATACACCACAAAAACATAGATGAAATCAGTTTTTGCGTGTTTATTTAAGTTTTTAAATTTTAGGAAATGTTCTTTAAGAAAAAGAAAGTTTTGTTTTTTAGCCTGGTTTTGCATTCTGCATCTGATATGAAGGACAAAAGGCAAAAACAGCAGTGAATGGTGGGGAAAAGCAGAAAATTCAATTGTCTTGCAAGTGAAAAGTTTGGCAATTCAAGTGGCGGGAGAGTTATAGTATCTAATGAGCAGATAAACTGTGTCATAATGCATCTCATCAACCAAACATTATGTTTAACACTACTATGAAGAAAGGAATATGTTATGACTGCACTGAATAGATGATAATCCTGGGTCAAGCTAGAGGGCTGCATTATGCAGCTTTCCCAATGTTCATATTATTTATATTATATTTTACACTGGCCCTCTGCCACTGATGAGTTCTGACCCAGTGAATGACTTTCTTGAATAGCATAATAGTTCATTTATTTGGGGTCAATTTTATATTTGCAGCCCACATATGGATGAGAACACATGAAATCAATACAATAACACACACATATGCCACTATGTGATATTCATTGTTCTGAGAACATAATCAATACGCTCATAAAAAAAAATCAGGATGACCTTATGGCACCGCATAACCCACTTGCTTATGATTAACCTTGTTCACACTGCGCCACTGACCTGTGCCTATAGACCTTATAAATTATAAATACAGTTCATTATCATAGTCCAGTCATTAAGGGATATCATACCCTACACATAAGTGTTTCGTTTTTGTCCCAACTGAGATAACTCTCTCACTGTTTTGTTTTGTTTTTAGTTTCGTTGAGTTTATTCTCATGCTTCTTCATGCTTTCCTCTCTCTCCCTGTCTCCTTTCTCTTCTTCTGTTTTGCATATTGTCAGACCTCTGAGGATGGGGCAAGAAAAAGGGGAGAAGAAAAAGAAGCGAGACGGATAGAAATAGTTAACAAACTCTGCAAATGATTGATGGGCTAATTTCAAGCCCTGAATAAAGCAGTTTCCTAAGTCTGTTGATTCTCCATTTATTAGGGAATAGAAGCATTTATCAAAAAAGTCACATTTTTTGCTTAAGCAATAATTGCATTTTTAAGCCCTCATTAGGTCTTCCATGCATACATAATCCAATTGAATAAATACAGGGTTGGAGTGAAGAATTAATACCCCTCCTATGGTAAACTGAAAGTTGGAGATTCTGCAGCTTGACTCCTGTTCATATAGAATAATATACTGAAACTACTGCGAGGTGAAGTAGAAGCTAAAGCTCAAATGCTTCCAGTGGTTTCATTTAATATTTACTATTAAAATTTTATACTTACTAGTACTATAAAGACAGTTTTTGGTGGTCAGAGCACAGGTGTATTTTTGGGGTTTAGCAGTCTGTTGGTTGATCGTTGCAAAATGGCACAGGTTTATTTCATCCAAATTAATAGTATCAACCCCATCTATTACTAAAATGGTAAATAACAAATAAATATTGTCATGTTAATGCTAAAAAGTGGAGTCTGTTATTTGTGAAATACAGTCAAGGAGCCCAAAAGTGTTACCTTCCATCAATGATCATTTATAAGAAGGAAAATGCTAATGAGTAAAATCATTTTTTGTTTTTATTGGTGGTTTTATGAGTGTCGTGATGATCGCAGGGCAGAGCCTCACTGTGGAACATTTCAGTGCTTTATCTCTGGATTAGCAGCGATGCACATTAGGTGAGTGTTGCTCTCTGCTTCCTGTATCGCCTGGCCAAAGACGTGTTTTTCCACTTTATCTCCTACCAGCCCACTGTAGCTTTAGCCTTTTGCGTGTGTAGTAACATCAAAACAGCAGTCATGTCTTGTTACCTGGCAACGGTCCCACTAGCCAGCTAAGGCTCTTGTTCCAGTAGAGAGAGCCAGTTTTAATCACCTAGCAAATTTCCAGCACTGAAAACAGACAGGGCCTCAGCTTAATCTTGTTAGCACGATGAGGCCGTTTTCAGATATCATTGCTAATCAAATCATCCCAAAGGCTTTGAGCCTGGGGTTTGTTTTTTTTGTTTTTTTTGGTTAGAGATGTAGTAGTAGTGGTGGATGGAGCAGATGTGTGTGTGGACATGGTGGGGGGGAGGTGATGAAGCTGGTGTCTGTGTATTTTTGTGTGAATTCATCTATGTGAGCATTCACAGAGCGGGGAGGTGGCTTGTGGTTTGAAAAACATGCCAAGGTGCAGAAACGGTAAAAAGACAGTAAAGACACAGCGGTATTCCACTGCATTACACGCACTCTTAGAAACGTCAGTGTACAGCTGTACACAGCTGTACACAGCATATGCATACTCATCATTGTAACCAATACCTCCCTCTCTGCCTTCCCCTCAAAACTCTGCTTGTGAGTGTTCACTCCAATTTGAAAGGCTCCTCCACTTTTCCCTGTAGATAACCTGCATTTTTTTAATAGCCCAAAGCCACTCACCAGCACCCAGAGAGACTTCCCAACCCAGGGCCCAGGAGAGCCCACACAACAGAGAGAAAAGGAGAACAAAGCCAACCTGCAAAGTCTTAAAAAGTTAAAACATGTACTTTGATAGCCTCGGCCTACCTATCGCAGCAGCACTGATCCGACCCCAGGGAGACTGACAGCACTGCAGAGAAAGCGGGGATACAGAGGAGAAGAAGAAGAAGAAGTGGGCCACAGCAACCCCAAAGTCTTCACTTCTTCTATTTTCCATATCTACATGCACACAGGAGTTTGATATATGCCGAGCTGATGGTTTCATCAATTGCACTGCAATAACACCGCTTTAGTCCAACTACTTTCTGCATTAGCATACGTGTCTTTGAACAGTACAGTACGTGAGAGACGAGAGCTGTGAAATACTGTACACTAAGAAGAGCACAACATTTGAATGCAGTGGGAGCACCCTGGGATTTCCACTTGCTGGTACAACTTGAATTTCCTTTTGCAAATCTCCCAGAGCACATTGATATTGTTTAGTGACGTTAGCGCATGGATTGTGCTTTGAAACCTTCGCACTGCATTGAAAAATGCATCTAAGCTTTGAAGGAATAGCTCTACAAGCACTTTGAAATTGATGCATTTTCATAGCAATAGCGATACAAAAGTAGTATTTTATTTATAAAAGTGCTATAAATTTAGTTTCATGCTGGCTGTTTTTTTAGAAATCATAGAATTTTCAAACCTAATTGTCGAGTAGTTATTTAGATTTTTAAACCTGAAATTTCTCCAGCGAGAGACAATAAAGGATATTTCAATTCTATTCTAAAGGCACATTGCTGAGTCTGTGAAAATGCCTAAAAGCTACCTGAAATTCCAAAATATTACTGTTTAGAATTTCATCTTACAGCACTTTAGACTACAATCCACATTTTAATTTATTCTCTATACTTTATCTTCCTCACATCCATGGCCAATTTATAATCATCAATTAACCAAACATGCAAGTCACAGGCCTGTGGAGGGAACCCGGAGTACCCAGAGGAAACCCACACAGGCACAGGGAGAACATCCAAACGTCACTCAGAGAAGCTGCAGCCAGGGTTCAAACCAGGAATCTTCTTGCTGTGAGGTCCAAACTGCTAACCACTGTGCCACAGCAAATGAGTGTCAGCTGCATTATTATTTGTTTGTACTGTCATATCTTTGAGGATATCTTTTGAAATAAAATCATTTTAATAAGAGCAGTGACCAGTTGGGCATTTATTTGTTTGCTATATACAAGTGTGATACAAGTGTCACGGCAATATAGCACAAGGGGAAGAAACACGGCTGAAAAATGTAATAATTCTCTCTTTTGTAATTAGCTGACTCATGCTAATGATGTATGGAATGAAAATTAAGCCTTGACTTGAGTAGCTGTTTTCAATATAATAATAATAATAATAACAATAATAATAATAATAATTTTAAAATTATTTTAATAATAATTTTAGACTTATTTTAGACTTAGACATCATCATAGATATATGTAATTGGAGGAAAGGAATGACTTAGGATGAAATGTGGCAATTCATTGCCTACAGTGTTGGAATTTATTGCTCACACTAAACTGGTTGTTGGGCCCTAAATCACTGACCTTACGTGTCAAAAAGCCTTTTGATGAGTGTCAGTAGTGACAATAAGCTTGGAGCATTCCTCCCTCACAGTAGCAGGGGGTGAATAACACTACTGTGTATGGATACCATCCCTGACTCACACATACACCCCACACACACAAACCTCCTCCTCGCTGTTATTAAATTTGCCTGTTAATTTTCTCTAAGGGTTTGGTGTAATTAATGGACCGGTTTAGAACGGCCGGCGAGACCCGCGCCACCATCACTACCCTTGTCCCTGCGGTCACTCGTGAAGGGCCACTCCAGAGGCCCACTGGGGTCCCACCAGCACAAGCACCAGGCCCTGTCAGTCACATGCCCTCCCTGGGACTGGGGCTTGTCCGTCAGGAATGGAGTGATGGAAAGATGGGACAGCGTGCTTGGTTATGGCAGTTTTCCCCTCAAGTGGCTATGATTGTGCTCATTACTGCCCATTTACATTTCATCAGCAAGCTAGGTACCCCTGCACTGTTAGTGCCACCGACTCATTAGCACAAGGGAGGGGTGAGGTGGAGGTGGAGGGACTGAGGTGCGTTAAGGCCCGGGGCACCCAAGATCTAAAATGCACCGAAAGGAGGATTCAGAAAAAGAGCAGGGAGCCAGACAGATAGAAATTCACGTAGGCAACAGAGTGAGAGAGAGAGAGAGAGAGAGAGAGACAATCACTGTGCCTGTGTCTGATCAGATAATACAGAGAGGAAAAGAGAAAGGATTTAAATCGATATGTAATAATACCCAGTGCTGTCTCCAGCCCTGCTCTTTCCTGGATGAGTAAGCAAACAAGTCTCTCTTAAGCACTGCTGTGCTACATTTACACATAAACAAATGATCTGTTCACTCTTTGTGGTGCAAATCTCCACATGCAGTAGAAACAGCATCCAAATTTGGAATTTATTTATAACAAAGTAACGATACATAGAAAGCAAATGCTTGTGCATCCAGACATCAGTGATGACATATACAATAAACTGCCACTTAGGCCTCAGAGGGTTAGTGTAAGACAGTACTTGACACTTTGTGTCTCTGTCGTTTTTCACCACTAATTCTATACAAGCATATATTTGCAATTAATGCAAATGAAATTACGATGCAAATTAACTGAACAGAAATATATGCGAGATATCTAGTAAAGCCACAAGGTATAAATATATATATATACAAAGAAAAAAACCCCATCTAATTCATATTTATAACTACAAAATATCAATAAACAATGAGCACACAAAATGTATACGGCTGATTTTTCTTAACTTTTAGTGCCCAGTCTGATCTCTCACCCTGCAGACACCAAAGAGTTGGCTGCGGGTGGGTGGGTATCAGAAAATCCCCTTGTTGATCAAAGTTCAGAGAAGGACAGAAATGATGACAGGGGTAAGGCCCAGGGAGGGAGAGAGAAAGAAAGAAAGATGTATTATGGGATATGAGATTAAATACAGTATGTCTGCCCTCTTCTGGTCACCATCACCATCATCCACTCCAAGAGTGTCCTCACTGGAGGGAGGAGGAGGAGAGGGGGGGTAGCTAAGAGAGGAGAAGGAGGAGATGCAGAAGACAGGAGAGACAGATGTGTGAATGAGGAGGAGACTGAAGGCACGGCACAAACGAGGGGCAGTACTGTACTTACAGACGTCTCCTGTAATATGTGGCGGCGGACTATTACAGCTTAGGCGCTTGTTTGTAAATAACACTCGTTCATACCACGTGCCTTTCTCATCATCGCAAGTAAACCTGCTTTGTTTGTGCAGTTGCTATTATCCTATTCCCCTGTCATATCCACAGGAAAATTATAATTTCATATTGTGTGTCTCATTTGCTGTTAATATTAATCCAATATCATGTGAAATGACATTTCCGAGTGACTGAAAAACTCCATGATATTCAAAATGTAATTAAACAGTGCTGCCATATCCCGCTATTTTCGTGACTATTAAAGCATTGGCTTGATTATGGTGGGGGAAAAAAAGTATAACGAAATGGAAATGGTTTCCACTGTCTCTTGACTGACAGCATTGTTTTTAATCTCATTAGCGACAGGAAATTGACTGCAAATGACGAGTGCACGTTCCTAATATTACTAATTTACTTTAGCGCGTTGGGTGTTTCTTTAGCACCTGGCATTTATTTGTTAGCAATAATTGCCACGGCTTTGACAAACAACATTGGGTGAATGACACACAGGCTTAGCGTTCACTGCGTGTGTGCGTGTATTCATGCGTGGGGAGGTTTACCTGCCGTGTATGTGTATGCAGGGGCAACTTATGAGTCGGTGTTTATGGGATGCGAATACACACGCTCGCCCGCATGCGTGTGTGTGTGTGCGTTTGTGTGTTCTTGCGAGCGAACGCTCTCTTGAGGCCCACCTCTGCCTCTAGGTGCTGCTGGGGCAGGTGTGTAGCCAACAGGCAGAAGTGATGGCTAGTTAGCCAACTCAGAGGTGAGAGGTTTAGTCTTAGAAGAGCTAGTTAGTGGTAGGCAGGATTAAGCTCTTCGTGTCAATAGCAGATGACTCTTTATTCTGTGCTCTATCATGTTTTGTTTGGAAAAATTCAAAAATTGGTCCCACTGAGGTATTCACATTTTGTGGTTATATCTAGGCCCGGGGCTACAATTCAAGGCAATGTAGCAAAGACGGGAAAATTTGTCAACAATTATAATAATGCTTCTTTTGGCTCAGATTATTCACACATCCACAATAGCGCCACATTATTCACAATAAACGCATCTGATTCTCCATCCGTGTGAGGCTTTAAATAGGCTATCTCAGCGTTATCGGAACATACAAGCAAAATCTCTTTTTTGACAGATCAACTCATTCTGCTTACAGTGCAAATACACTACAGAGCTACGTTTTGTCTCAGCATAATGAGAAAGTGTTGGCCAGGTGCAAAAATACTGATAGTCAAAGTATCAGTAACACGCTCACTGATATGAATCATGGTTAAGTCACAATATCAGCCACTTCTGATTTGGTTTCCTTTGCATGTAACCCAGCAATTACACTGCACCTGAATGCTATTGAGAAAATAATGTAATTGCACAGGAACAGGAGATAAGGTTTAGCTGGACTGACTAACTGAAAAAACCAAACCACTCCTATATTGTTTTCATTCATGCCAGTTTCATAGTAATGCTGTTTGGCCTGTGTAAAAGAGATGTCAATCCCATTGTGACATATGGGTAAATAAAGATTAAATACAAACGGAAAAGTGAAAATATTGATTTGGTACTGGGTTTATTTCTGACAGTACAGTTAAATGTTTGATGTGATAGCGAGTTGCTGTGCCAGGGAGTACCAGCGGGTCTGTGTTTGTGTTAGTCCACGGTTTGCTGTGTTTTTGATACTTTGCCAGTGTCTGTGTGTGTTTAAGTGTGCCAGTGAATAAGTGCATCCACCTGCTTTTGTGTTTATCTGTCTGTTTGTGTGTTCATATGTGTACTGTACATGTCTGGTCGGCTTACATGTGTCTGCTCGCCTTTTTGCATGCATTTGTGCTCGCCTGCTTTGCTCTTTGTATGTGTGTGTGCGTCGGCTGTGTGTGTGTGTGTTCCCCTGGGGTTTCAGGGTAAGCCTTCGTGGCCTTGTGTTCCTCATCAGACTCAATGTCTGGAGGCATGACTATAGGGTAGGCCTTCACCACGGGGACCCTGGGACCAACTGGGGACAATCACTGCTGTCTCATAGCTGTGAGGAAGGAGGAAAGGAAAATGGGGGGGGGGCGGCGATGACTGTGTTTTGTTTGCTCCCCAATTTTTAGCCTTCGTTTCTTCCTTTCCATCCCTTTATCCTAATCCTGCTTTACTTTCCATAAGGATCACCAAGTACTTTCACAAGGTATCCCCTTTCACGGGGCTGACTCTTGTGTGTGTCTGTGTGTCTTATATGTGTATTTTAAGGGAATCTTCTGTCAGCACTTCCTCATCAACCTGGTCACATGATCTGGGTCTGTCACACGGGGAGACAGTCTTCTTTCCGGTGAAAGAGCCCCCGGAAGAATAAACCTAGTCACTGAACAATTTCAGCATGTAATCCATCACAATTGCTGCTAACTGCTTTTAGAAAACTGCAATTAGAGTTGGGTTAGCAAGATATTGCCAGCGACAGAGGTCTGCTATTATGTGGATGGTCAGCGCAATGTTGGGACCGTAAATCGCTCGATACACAATAATCTAAGTAGATTCTTTATGATTGTGGGATTGTTTAAAATAATATTGTGAACAACAAATTCTTCCATGTCCAAATATAAGCGTCAATATTCACTCATTGGTGATTTCATTCATTATCTGATGTTTTAACATATACAAAGTGATCATACTAAACTGACTAACAGTGAACTAAAAGCCATATTACTAGAAACTATTTGTCACATTCTCCATTTGACCTCCAGTTCACTAATAGTTTCTTTGTTATTGTTTATTAGCAAATAATCTACAGGGAGTAGTTCTTATTCTCTGCCATGAGAAATGACTGCAGTTGCTAATGATGTTCTATTCAAACAACATAATAAGGCAGGCTAATCAAGCCGGCATTATTTTCTATTAGCTTTGTTTACTCGGTTTGCAGAGACTTCAGGGGTTACTTTCATCGTAATAACAAAGTATCAGAGTCAGTGCGCCACTTTTCTGTTGCTTAAATCCTCAGCGGGAGCCAGCAACTACGATAATCTGCAGGGTACGTTCTTGTTCTACTGAGAGCTGTCATGCCAGCAGCTGAGACGTTGGTTTTAGCTTGAATTCAATCTTAATAACTTGCCAAAACAAGTGTTTTGTAATATGATAGGTAACTTTGCGAACGGGTGAAGCAGAGCGCTTAAACAACTGGCATGAAACCAAATATCTACAACGCTCGCACGCATTATACAAGCTGTCAGAATCTAAACGATGACTTCAGTCTACAATTTCACCGTCGAGGGTTTTAATATTGAAGCACTTGACACGACCTCATATAATTGCCTGTCTTCTCAGAGTCTGCACAGCCTTTTGGTTTGCATTGGACCTGGGATTGTTGTTGAGTGTGTTTTAAAAGTAGCACAGTTACAAAGCGTAGCTGTGTGACACATGACAGATTCACACACACTCAACAGTTCTTCTTTATGCCACGCCCTGCCACCTTCACAATGGATTCTCAATGAACTCTCAAACATTGACTTCATCTAAATCTGTTCCCCATTTCAAGTAGATTTCACCTTTGACCTCTGTTTTTCTTTCAATGATATAAAGAGAGCTTTTAAGATGAAATATTTGAAAACATATGCTATTATTGGACTGGTATTATAATGGGATAAAATAATTAGTTTCAACATTTGTCGTTTTATTTCTTCTGTACTCAAGTTAATCTGTTGTGTGCAGGATGTTTACATATTGAAAGTAAGTGAGAATCACAGCCCTTTTGATCCTTTTATTCCTTTAAGTCTTGGTAAGAAATGACTTCAGAAAGAGAGGTATCATCAAGTAAATCAGCTTTAAAAACTGCTGGTCTTCTCTCTAAGCTAACTTCAATAAAAACCTCATCCAAACCATCAACATGTCATCAACATGTAATCACTTGCAGAGGAATGGTTTATGTGAAGAGCTTCCATCAGGATTTACACTACATCATTCAGTTCAATTCAATTTCATTTATATAGTGCTAAATAAAAAAAAACAGTTCCCTCATGGCGCTTCCACAACACAAAAACAGCGCAATTGAAAATTACTAATAATCTTTTCAGAGATTATGCTCTAGCATTTACTTTTCTGATAGATTCCAGTGAGTCAAAGAGTCTTTCTCACAATAATGTTAGTCATGGAGGTACTGTTCACGTTCTTCTTTAGGCAACATTATTGGAAACACTACATATTTATGCAGATGATAACCAAATATATTTATGTATGAAGCCAGAAAAAGCAAATCAATTAGATAAACTAAAAGCATATGTTAAAGACCTCATGGTTCCACATTATACAAAAAGAGCACTTTTCTTTACGGTTTACATCATTTGCAGTATCTGGAGTTTCCAAAAACACAATAGGAGGCAGAGCCTTGAGCTATCAGATCCCACTCCTGTGGACCAAGCTCCCAATTTGAGTTTGGGACACAGACATCCTCTTTACTTACAATATTAGGCTTAAAACAGTTACAGTTAGCGTTAGATAAGGTGACGCCAAACTGCACCTTAGTTATCCCATCGTATAATTGCCTAGGGGGCCTTCCCAGTGATGCACTGATAACTCATCCCCTATTTTCACTGATCATCAAAAGCTAATGACTCGCCATTGTATCGTGTCATTAATTGTCCTCTCTCTCTCTCTTTTATACTCTGTGTTTGACTCTGTTTGTTGTTCACGGTTTCTCTATGCTCATTTTTCTCTTTGCTTTCCCCCCACCCCTACCAGTATCAGTAGATCGCTGCCCCTTGCTGAGCCTGGTTTGACTATAGGTCTCTTCCTGTTACACAGGAAAACAGATGGTTAAAGGCACAATTCTGCATTTTATTTAATAATACTGTTTATCTGCATTGCTGCCACTAGTTAAAATATAAAAAAAAACATAACCAGACTCAGAGGCGTCTAGCAACCAAACACTGAAGACAATATCTTTTGTCCTTTGTTTTTTGTACACCTGACAAAACATCTGAGCTTGGAAGCTGCTGGTGGCCATTAAAAAAAAACCCTAAAAACAAAAAAACTACCTTTTAACACAAACAGGGTAGTTTGCTTCCCAGGGTTTTGGCTAAAAGAGTGCGTGCCGATATAAGTGTGGTCTAGTTCTCAATAAGAAAAAAACAATGTGTGTTTTATGAAAAGTCAAACTATCGCTTTTAAGCCTGGTTCAAATAAACCATCACCTTGATATCATTACCTTTGCAGATTTCCACTGTGTCACACAATAGGATCTGGTATGCCCTGCGAGTGAAGCCGAGATGAGGCAGGAAGTGTGTGAGTGTGAGCACGCATGCATGCAAGTGGGTAGGTAGGGGTGTGCGTTGATGTGTCAGAGGGGGTCAGTGAGACGGAAAAACTCAAAAGACAAAAAGGGTGCGTGGCGTGCCATCATGGCGACCACTCATCTCCTTTTGGATAGTAGAAGAGAGACAGCAGAGACAGAGGCAGGCAAACTGACAGAAGAGAAGAGAGGGAGAGAAGGAGGAATGATCAAAAGGATTGCAGCCATACTGATGAGGCCTCTGACTGGGTGGACGCTGTCTCCATCCAGTTTGCTCTCATGACTCCTCCTCCTCTGATAGACATGACACGGCTTCTGTCTGCCTGACATTACAGCAATGCCCGCGTAAACGTTAAGGTAACACAATTCTAATAATGTGAGCTATTTTCTGTCCTGTGCTCAGATTTATGTCATAGGTGGTCAGGTGGTCTATACTAACCCATCAATTAAAGTCTTGCATTGTTTTCAACTCGTTTTGAACTTGCAGTACCAAATGTACCTGTTTACCTGCTTCCCTTATCTCTGAACTCTGAGGTATCCACATTCAATATTAGACTGATGGGGTGTAAGTATGCTAGACAATGGAGGAAGTGGAAAGCATTTTTAAGTGACACCAAAAACACGACATAAAAAGAGATTTGCATGTGATAGAAGGTGGAAAAAGAAATGTAAACTCCAGACTGTTTGTTTGTTTGTAATTTTCTTTACTGTATCGTTTTCAATGCTAACGAAAACTAGTAAAAATTAAAGTTGAAAAAAAAAAGAACTCTGAGGTATCCATGAGAATAACAACAATTTCTTTTCAGACAGGATGGCCGTAACCAAATCTGCTCCTGTTGGGATGACACAAGATAGTACCATGCTTCTCTCTTTCACCTGATTCTCCATGTCAATAGGCATGGATGGCATGGATTCTGGAAATCCCCGTCAAGGATCCTTTACACTGTTATGGACACCTGTAGTCATGTTCTTAGGGAGAGACACTGTCAAAATCCTATAGTCACACATGCTTTCACAAACTAAAGACATTTTTTTCTCATCACAAAAGGGTCCAATAGAATACTTTAAAGAATAATCTGGTATTGGCGGTGTTGTATTTGGGCGGTGTTTTATGAAATGAGGAAACTGCACCTTGGATCTTGTGCATGAGTCAGATGTTACTCACAAGCACATGATGAGCAACCAGTTCTGATAACCAGGCATATTTGTACAAAAATAACGTTCATGCATTCTGCACAATCCAGTTTATATGTAACTTCCTGATTAAAAGCCATTACATTTGTAGCAGTGAGGGAAAGCGTGTTAAGGATTTAAGGTTTTTCTCCTGAACTTAGAAAAGCTCTGTAGATCCTTGGTGTATCCAGACAGACACTGAGTCATTACATACTTAAATGTGTGCTCATTTAGTGGTACATCAGCACCGGTAAATGACCTGTCTAGGAACCTCTCCTCAGAGAGGACCTATTTAACATTGCAAGAGGAAAAAAATATCCAGCAATAGCTGATTGCATCATGAAACAAACAATATAATTTTTATTTTTTTTAAATGTGCTTCAAGCAAGAGCTTAAACGATCGATTCTATCTTGAGATTTTACATGATAACATATAAAGAGAGTGCAACAATATAAATTTCAGATAAAAAAAACACCTATTTTATCATTCATATGGATATGTTGTCTCTGAAGCTGGAACTGAAAATGAGATTTTAGTTTTTTAATGAATCCAAACTACAGTTTTTGTCTGAACTTTCCATTTGACAACAAACTTGTGAATTACTCAAAGTTTAACCTCCAGATCTTTAAAAGAGGACCGATCTCTATGCAGTCCACTACTGTCTCAACAATTTTTGCATTATAGGCAGTGATGTCACTCTCTGCACATATGCATCAGGCAACTGACAGAACAGTAGTTTTCGCACTCTGGGATTTGCCCAGAATGCATTGCTCAGCCATAGTTTCTAGGAATACTAGTAGCCACTGTACCTCCTCAATGGAGAAACCTTGCCTTCCAAGTCCAAACAAAACACCAATCAAAGTTAGGATCATCTGCTACTGTGCCCACCTTTACTTGGATGCACTTTAACAAAAATTGAAGGTGATTTGATTGAATTGATGCCATTAAGAAAATTTTAAGTTTTCTTCCTATCGATTACATTTGATTTTAAATTGAATGTAGCTTCTTCAATTAGGCCCTGCGACAGACTGGCGACCTGTCCTGTACCCCGCCTCTCACCCTATGACAGCTGGGATAGGCTCCAGCGCCCCTCGCGACCCTGAAAACGATAAGCGGAAGCGAATGGATGGTAGCTTCTTTTATAGCTATTGAACTTTAATTTTGTCTGCATTTGTTTGTACTTTGGCACTGAAAACAAATAAACTCCTTCAATGTGTTTTCTGAGGTTTGAAATAAACAAAATGGAAATTTGTGGAATAACTGTATCCCAGCAGATTTAACATTATGTGCGTGCACATGTGGTTGTGGTAGGGCAATGTATTATTTGTAAGTAAGACTGACTGGGTGAGTGGCAGTATTATTAAAAAGAAAAAAAAAATCCCCAAACTAAAACTCACAAAAATGCAGAAATACTTGCCCGATACTTTAGCGAGCATCCAGAGAAAAACCAAAACAACACAATAGGGCTTCTTTGGATTTCTTTGGTGTGGGGTTTGCTGACTTGCAATATGCACAAAAAAGATCAACCAGATATAAAATCTTTTCAGAAATACTGAATCACTACTGTGCTTTATTACCCATGTGGTACACTCCTCACAGTATCAAACCAGCCTGCTTGGATTTCAGCTGTTTAACTTTAGCAGCTTCCAAAGCTTTTTTAAAAATCTCCAGTTCTGATAGACAAGATCAATGAAGAGCGGTGCCATAATAAAGTGCTGTTTAGCATTAGCCATTCACAGTTTCAAGTGGGAAGCATAATATCCCAAGGGTTGCTTTCACTCTTAAACCACAATAATGGCACTTCCATTTAACCTCTTAATATATGTTAATCCAAGGATGTCAATGGGTTCTCTTAACGCTCATACACAGGCCATTGGGGGGCCGAAAGGCCAGAGAGGAGTGAGCCGAACAGACAGACAAAGACTTGCTTGAAAGACGGCCCCGATATTTGATTTAATAAGAGGGCTTTCCTTAAAACAAAGGCACATTGTTGGCTCTTGGCTCCGTGTTACATGCTTTGTGTGTGTGCGTGCATGTGTTTGATGTAGTGTGTGCTGGGTGGTAGAGGTGGGGGTGTCATGTAGGACTGCAGAGCTTGAGCTTGAGCTTGTGTGTAAGTGTAAGTCCGTGAGTTTCATCCACCCACTTGCTGGTCTATCCAGGCCTTCAGTTGTGTTTCACTTATCCTGGCCGGGTTGCCATTTTGGGAAACTCCATGCCTCGAACAGCCAGCAGGAAGGTTTAAAGACAGGGTGGGGAGAGGGAAAGTGATGAATATTTAGGGTCCATTGAAATGAAAATCCCAGGCAGCCCCTGGAGACCTGAGCTTAGAAGTCATTGCCGAAGGGATCTCCATCTGCTTCTATCTATCTATCTATCTATCTATCTATCTATCTATCTATCTATCTATCTATCTATCTATCTATCTATCTATCTATCTATCTATCTATCCCTTGCAATTGTGTGTTTATTGGTGTGTACCTTTCAGGTGGAACAGGTGAGTTTACATGTCACCAACTACATACAAATAATTGTGATGTGCATACCTGCATGCATGAGCATATTTTCTTTGTGTAGATGCACACGTGCATCCGTGTGTGTGTTTTTATTGTATTCTATGTCTCATAGAGGCCTGAATGGTGCCTAGTTTTGACAGAGGCAGCCCACAAATCAGAAGTAAATCAGGACCTGGGGGCACGTCGGCTTCACTGAGGGGGAAGTGAGACATATTCACTGAGACCAAATCAGCCTCAATCTGGCCTTAGAGAGCCCTGTGCAACACTGACCCACAACCAACAACCGGCCCACTCATAAACACAGGTCCTCTGTTTTTGCGTGGGTTCATCGTCGTGTCTCAGACATGGGTATGAAGTTTGCCTTTTAATGTGTTTGCTGCATTGGACTGCAGTTAGATTGCATTATCAAACCACCACAGACCAGTGGCATTCATTGGTGTCACCTCCCATTAACTTAAGTTGCTCACACTAACATGTTTGTATGATTGCTTTGCATTTGTTACTTTTTATGTTGGGCACTGTGCTGTGGTTTTGGTTTAAATTCTCTTTGTTATGGATTTACATTCTAAAAAGTACAAGAATGTAGCTATGCTAAGAGACTCAGTAATCAGTGATCACACAACTCATTCAGACTGTATTCTATTTTTCTCTATTTGTTTCTTAAGGTACTAAAGAAGTGACTCTTATGGGCAAAAGAGATGCACAGGCAACCCCATGACAGACAGTGACACCAGCAAAAGCCTGAAACTAGTTCATGGAATGGTCCTTATATGATAAATGATAAAATGTTCACCCAGACATGAAAGAAATGATGAGGAAACCAGCCATATAAAAGCTTTTAGATTTACTGTTTATTCCAGATTACCCTCGATTCAACACTTGGAATACAGTAAAACCTGCTTTCTATTTACACTGTGGAGGTGTTTGCAAGAGCAGCGTGGCTGGTTTAAACTCATGTCTTTGTTTTCCCTCGCTTGAAAAGCACAGCACGGTTTGGATGTTGAAAGACTGGATACATCCAGACCCAGAGATTTTGTGGTAAATGATAAATTTTGCTTTCAAATGGAAGGATAAATGGATATGGAGGGGCACCATTGTACAGCGCAGTGCTCGTTTGACGGCCAGCTGAACAGGTTCTGCGTTTTCCTTCCAGCTGCCTTTGAAATTTCTTGGCGCCAAAGAATCGACGTATCATACGAAATCCTAAGTAGCTCATTTCGTTAGAAGTCCCGCTTCCTTTTGCTTTCTAAGATATGATCACAGCCTTAATTTTTGCACATGAAATTAATTAAAACCGTTTTTGTGAAGGATCTGCGTAGCATCTGAAAATACTAAATGGTTACTTAGCTGATTATTAATGCAACACTTTTGTTTAGGGGCGAATAGAAGGACAGTCACTCATTATCAATCATACATTGCCAATCTAATAACAGTGTGCAACAAAAACAAACCCAAGAAGAGTCGTTTCACCTCACTGTGGAAACTAAATCCAAAATAAATGATTATCAAGCTCTGAGTCACCATCACGGCCTCGTAGATGATTGTGATTTCTGACGTGGACATGCATACCACTCTTATACTAAAGGGCATAGTATATTTCCTGACGCGGCACTGCCAGTTTGTCATTTCATTTTGGGTGTCAGTGAACCAGAGGGCATGTGGCGAATCTAACCGACCTTGTATTTGTCTGCTACCTCTCTGCCAGACAAGGGCCATCCCAGGTCACCGCCACTCCACAACCAATCTGTGTCATCACCAACACGTTCTACCACTTTCCTGACAACGTGTTACACCCCCTCGATCCGTCCTCCATCGCCTTCTACCTCCCCTCATCTCCTTGCTTCTCTCCACCCACCCCCTACTTTTGCCTTTCATCCATTCTCTCCCTTCGTCTTTTATCCTCCTCCTCACCCTGCTTTATCTTTGTTATCCACTCTCCGATTCACCAGTTTATTCTCTCCTAAAACCCCTTTTTCCTCTTTTTCGGTATCTCATCCTCTTCCTGTCCTCATTACTCACTCCTTTTCCCCGATGCTTTTTGCTATTCTTCTTATTTCTCCCTACTCTAACCCATTCTCCAGCGCTCTCCTCACATCAGAAAGTGTTGGATTTTGACATCTGCCTGCAGGAGCAGTGACCCATGAAGTAATTAGAGTAGGAATCACGCCTTCTCTTCCTCCCTCCCCTCCCTTCCCCTCCATCTTCTCCGCTCTCTGTCTGCTCTGAGCCCGGGATCATATAAAAAGCTGGTTATGTTTACTCCCTGATCCATCTAATTTCTGTAACGAGGGCCGAGCCGGCCTCATCTCCTTACTGCGCCACGCATAAGCCAAGGCGTTGGACTTGAGAGGCGCCTCGGGGCCCCGCAGGGCACTGTGGAGCTTCAACCACCGCTCAGCCATGGAAACGAGACTGGGATCTAACCGGATTAACTCCCAACCAGCACAGGTGGAGGGACCCTGCTTCAAACACAAACACACACAAATACACACACTCGTCCGTGTGCACAGAAAGCAAGATGCAACTTTAAGCCATTTAGTGTATCATCAAAAAAAGTGCTGGGATGAGACATATATGTGATTACGTGTGTGTTCATTTGTTTGTGTGTGTGTGTGTGTGTTGTGTGTGTGTTGCAGGAAAAAAAGAAAGTACAAACTTCAGCTACTGCAATATGAAATGAGGGAATACAATTATGAATTGCTCCGGAGCTTACGGCCACTGTGGCGATAACTCTCAAGTGCTGTGATATGGAATTGCTAAAGCATAGAAATGAACTACCCACACTGAAAATATTTGCCCCTGGATTACAAATGTAATATTTAGGGTAAGGGTTGATATATAATGCAACAAAGTAAAGTCTGAAGGCCATTTTAAAACATGGCAGGCTCAGGCGTCAAATGATTTGCTGGGCATCATTAGTGTTTTTCAACGTCCTAATTTGCAGTTTATTCGTTTAGCAATGTCTCGAGGGATGTTGTTAGTTACTTTGTGTCACTACTGCTGGGAAACATAGTTCGGCTTAGCTTGATCTGTCAGGGTGTTTCACAGAATTAGGTTTTTAAATCTAATTTTTATCAAAGGAATTTGTTGCTCTCATATCATTTATGTGATTGGAAACTTAACAAAACCTGCTTTTGTTAAAAAGGAATAAAGTAATTGTTATTGTTTATGTACAGTAACACACATCTTACCGGAGAGACTAACTAGTTTGGTGTGTTAATAGAGGTAAAATAGCAAATTGACAACGATGGCTAACCCAGTGCTAAAGAATACAGCTAAGACGTCAGAAAGACATTAGAGGAGCTCACATGTCACAGATAACAAGGAAACCAAAGGGTACGATAAAGCTGGGCAAGGCAACATTGAAGTATAGTATAATGGAAGCTTTTATTTTCATTGTATGCTAATAAATTTGAAGCTGTTGTACCTGCATGAGTTTAAAGTGAGATCGTATGACGTTTTCAAACATATTTCACCTCTTACAAGTGAAAAAAAAAATAAATTCACAGTATTCATATGAGTCTTTTCAACAGATCACCCATGTAAATATCCAATCAGCCAATCACGTAGCACAAACCCAGGGCGTGTAGACACAGCCAAGATGACCTGCTGTGATTCGAATCAAGCATCATAAACATAAAGCAATACTTCTAAATGAAATACAGCTGATATTCATTCAATTATTAACCATTAATGAGAAACGCTCTGCTCATTAATGGCCTTCTGGGGTACAACCTGGTACTAGCAAGGTGTAGCTAGTAAAGTAAGTTAAGGGAGTGTCTGTTCCTGCATCATGTGTGGCTAAAGTAACTAATACCCAAACATCTTAATCACAAATACTAAAGTTTGTATCATTTCTATGTCAACATGCAAGGGATATTAAAACTCTGTCTTTATTTTAGTGCAGATGTTTCTCCTGTTGTTTTTCCTCTGACTATTATTAGCGTGCGGTGTGTACAGGTAACAATATTATGTTATCTCAACATCTGCAGTTTTCTATGCCGCTGTCTATCTATCCATTCATCAGTTGTTCCACCTTCTTCACCAACTAGAATTAGAAATATATCTTCCTGTATTTGTTTTTTTATTTTTCAGTTTAAATTCAAAGTCAGTATTTGTGCTCATGATAACTGCATTATTGTTAATATATGTTTCCCATGACTATATACAGGAGATGACCTCCATAAATATTAATTTAACTAACAAACTATGGCAACCGCAGACCTAGTAACAATGAAAAACAATTTTAATAGCAATAAGTTGCTATAGTTACAGAAATGATCATGGACTGGAAGCTCATCGCCCATAGCTTTGACGCTAACAGCTGGACATTATGGAAATTCCAGCATCTACTTGTCTCTGTGACCCTCAAATGTATTTACTGCCAGTTCATACATCAATTAATCGTAGCCGTTTTTGCTCTCACTGGCAGCGTCATGCAGCGGTTATTTCGCCCATCGTCACGTCCAGTTGCAGAATATCATTCACTTTTTATGGTTTCTGGTCCCCACGTTGCTTCCAGTGTGGACGCAGCTCAAGTAGAGAAATAAAAACAGCAGGTACTGTGTTTTGACTTTACAGAAGTTTTATTTTTCCTTTAAGTAATACACCGTCATGTCTCCTTGGGCCAGTAACCCAAAATTCCTCTGTATCCATTAGCTGCTGAGGTGAGGGTAAGGGGTGAGTGTTCCTGAGATAAACCCTGAATACAGCAAATTTGTGCACTGAGCATTTTCGCTCACAATGTCTGACAGTGTCCATACAAATTGCCATCATTTGGGTACAAGGTGTTGTGTTTCTTCATGCTGTGACCCAGACACATTTAATGAAGCACTGGCAAAGCTAGCACGATGGAGTGCCTCAGTCTGTCCCGTTCCTCTGCCCATCCCCCTGACAGCTTCAGGCCAAAGACACTGGCCAGAGCGAGGCTGTTTTAACCCAATTGGATCATCAATTACTACTGATTAGCCTAAAAGTAGCATCTGTCCCAGGAAGCATTTAACCAATATAGTCGCCATTGTGACATATGGCCACAGAATTAACTGTCATACAGTATGTCAACATGGTTTAATGGCGTTATTCGATTTTTTTTGACATGTTCAAAAGTTCATGATCTGGCTGACGGAGTGGCAGACAGAATCCAGCAGTGCACCTGGCCACTGCACCTTTGCACGTGTGCTTCCTATTTGTCCTAAGAAGAACAGCAGAGACGAATTTAAGGAGCAACTCGCGCCTAGAAATAGCAGTTAGCAATAATGTGATTTGGCAAAAAAATAAATAAAAATCTTTAGAAAATAACTAAAGTTGCAGCACTAAACTGTTTGATTGTACCTCATAAAGCTGAGAGCTGGGAGGATACCCAGGAGAACAGATGTCAGTCAAGCCCGTGGAGTTGATAAAACAATCTGTCAGTGTGATTTTGTGTACTTACAAGCATGTGTTTGTATTCGTCTGCGCGTGTGCGGGAGTGTGTGTCTGCGTCTATGTGTGTATGCATACAGCTGCGTGTTTGTGCGAGTGTGCTGGTAAAACAATCCGTCAGTGTTTTGACAGCCATGTCACACGCCGGGAATCAGTCTCGGGGGATCTCGCAACGAGACTCCCGATTACCCCCGTATGCGTGATTCCTATATTTAACCCCAGCAGCCGTGACTTACGTGTGGAATGGATGACTTGCTTTGTGGGGAAAAACTGTTTTTTGCGGCAGGTGCAGAGGGTCGTGTGGGGCATGAAAAAAAAAAGTTTTCAAGGTGACACAAGGCGCAGTGGTGTAGCAATGAATTCCTTTGCCATCTGTCTATCATTAAGATAAGTTGTTTGGGAACAGCACCGCTCTGGCACAGAATAGCGAGTGAGTCACTTAATCAAACAAAGGTTTGAAGCATTTGTTAGATGCTGATAGTTGAATCAAGGACCGATTTTTCATTTAGTCTCAAACCGATTAACCATGATTGCAAATTACGCATTATTGCTCCAACAGCCTGTATTTGTAGCATATTTTTTCAAGATATCACGTGTGCCCGTGTGTTTTTATTTCACGACAAGTGTAAACCTTCAGATCCACAGTGTTGTGTTCATAACCAGCGAGCATTTTCAGTGTAGCTATTGGAGGTCAAGTGCCTTGCTCAGGGGTTTCTCTTTAGTACTCTTAAGTAATCGTTGAGGGAGGAGAAAGAATTTCTTAACCTACAGGTTAGGAGCCAAAAAAAAAAAAATGGGTCAGGGGCAGATTTCTGGCATGTCCCCTGATGACAGGAGCACTGGTAAGTTTTCTTGAGACTTGGACCCATGTTAAGGATAAATTTCTCAAATTTCAGTTACGGCCTGAGAGCGAGAGCCCGATGTAGAGTATTAATGGTTCAGTAGGGGATGCACACAGTAATATAAGCCCTGTGTGCTGCAGGAAAAAAAAAAGAAAAGAAAAAAACTGGTGGTTTTCTCTTCTGTGTGTTAATGGCAGTGGCAGAGTGACATAACTCTTGATTTATAAGGCTATTTGAAATGCCATCGCTCGCGGGGCTCTACCCATAGAGCAGGCAGGGAGGATCGCTGACAGCTCACTGACTACAGGATGGTGAGACAGAAACGCCTGGTGTGTCTGTCTATCTGTCGAATTCGCCCTTCTTATCACTTTGTCTACCATCTTTTGTTCTGTCTTATCTGCTTTGTGCGCATCTGTCATCTTGCTCTCCGACTTGCTTTCAGTGCATCTTCCTTTTATCCATAGGGGTGGCAAAGGGATGTAGCACCATGGGACTTTTACAGCTCAAACAGTTACACTCCTCAGTGCATACTAAGTTCAAAAGACACACTGTGCTTGAAACCGTTACACCAGGTACAAACTGATGCCTCTTATCAGGCTAAATGGGGGAAAAAATGTGGATAACCCTCTGAACCCTACTTTACTGTTGTTTAAAAAAAATATTAGCACGTTAACTCAAGATTAAGAGCATTAAATGTCACATGTTCATATCAGTTTGCCTGTTTTTGGTAACGTGCACAAACGAATGGCAGAAATGACGGTGTTTGAGTGGAGGTGTAAAGTAGAAGTCAAGTGCCATTGGTGTGTGTGTGTGTGTGTGTTTGTGTGTAAAAGTCCACTGTATTTGAAGACACACACCTACTCAGCCCCCAGGACTAAAAAATAGCAGAGACAAGAGTGAAAGCAATCCTTTAAGAGCATTAAATCATCTGTAGTAACCACAGTGCGTGTACGTGAGTGTCCACGAGTGCATGACCAGGTGTGTGTGAAGCCGATGTGTGATCCTGTTCACCGCAGCCGTCTGCATGCGTGCTATACGTGCTATTCATATGCAAGGCATACACAGTATGGACAGGGGGATTTTTAAAGGTCGACACATGAGACGTTTCCCCGTGAGACGCCAAATCTCTGTAGCAGCTATGACAAAAAGTCCAGGCCACCGATTGTCATGCACATTTGTAGATACACACAATACCTGTTTGGGATCATGTTCACAATACTGGTGATGCTTTGGAAGCTGACGTTGTAACGTGATCGCTGAAAAACAGTACGGAGGACAATGTGTGGTACAAGAAGGTTGGACTTGGTGGGAACTTAGAAAGTAGCAGCGCTGGGGGAATTCCTATATGAAAACAAATCCCGCACTGTCAAACAGGCCAGGGCGTAGGTATGCTGCAAGTATGCTGCCACTGTACAGCTTCATTGGCAGGGAAAGTAAACAGTGCATAAATCAGCCGGGGAACATTAGCGAAGGAGAGCAGATGAGTATTATCATGGCTTCTGAAAAGAAAAACCACAAAAGCAGCTACAAAATGAAACTGCTTGAGTGAAGCTCGGTAACACGATTCCACCTAGGAAGCTCGGAAAGTTTTCAGGTGGTCCCGATAGAGACATAACCAAAGAGCCAGTCAATCAGCATCTAGATAGAAATTATCACTTCTTCATTCAAATCTGCAGCATGACTGCAGTCTTTTCATTTCTATTTTTTATGTGAGTTATTATTCCATAACTAAGCTGATCAATCAGTTTGAATTTAAAATAAAAACTGAGGGGTAATCATGAAATGACTGCAATTTACTGAGAATGGTTAAACATCCAAACCATATTGCTGTTGTTTTCATTATTATAATTATGAAAAAAGATTTCCTTGTAATAGAGACATACATGGGGATCCCAGAGCCAGTGGTAAGTTGGTCAGAGATGTTTATTCAGAACAAACATGGGGAAAACACTCGGTTTTGAGGAGCAACCTGTGGGTACAGAGAGAGTATTGCCTGTGACAGTGACTCATGCTGAGCCATTTCTGTGGTTAGGCTCAAGGCTCTGACCCCATCATCAGTCACCGCCAGCCCACAGATATGTTCTCATTTTACTGTCTGAGAAATTTACTACCTTATTCAATGCTGGAGCTGCTCGTGACTCTACAGTAACTACAAAAAACAATTAAAAAAATAATATATCATGAGGTACAAAACATATTTCAAGCTCAGTTCATGTTCACAGAAACCACAAACAAATCTGCCTTACTGAAAGCTTACATGATTTAGTCTGATCCATACAAATCTGACTGAACTTCTCTACTTGTGGCCTTTCCACATCCCCTTATACCCCCCCTTTTCTTTCTCTTTAAACATACAGCCCTGTTATCACCCTTGTTTCCTCTTCCCTCCTTCCCACTCCCTCCTTTTTTTTCAAAGCATGAGAATGGGGCTGGAGCGATTAAGGAATCCTAGCCCTGGCTAATCACCCCGGACTGGAGCACTTCCGCTGCGCTGATTACCGAGGAAACCATTAAGAAGAAGAAAGTGGCTGGATCTTTCATCCTGGTCGGCCGGGCTCAGGGGAGGTCAGAAAGGGGTGTGTTTGATAGGCCATTTACCCTTCCTGTTCTTATTATTCCAGCATTTCCTCTATCTGGACTCGACACGACTGCAGCAAGCGAACCCTGGGCCCGTCTTAACCTCCCTCCCAGAGGGCTGTAATCATTGCCATACTGGTATCCTGGACTCACTGCTGCACTGGACACTATGCTGACTCAAAATCTCACACACAAACACACATAAACATAAATCACACAGTGCATTCACATTCACACCCTCACACGCACACTGTGCTGCTATCTTTGGTTTCATCTCAACCTCCCTCTCGCCCTTCCCTCACATTCGATCGATAGCAGCAGTGACCATGGAAGAACTGGTACACACACAGATACATGTTCCTCAATTTCCCCGTCCTCCCCCCCCCCAACAAAACCAGTGTATTTGTGCATACCAGGGCCTCATGGGTACTGTCACAGATGGTGCTAATGACGTGTGCCCCAGCAGAGGCAGCGCCCTCGTTCGCACTAGACTTGTGACATATGCTCGGTCGCAGGGCCGTCAACGCAGCACGGCAGCCCCCAGTGTCCGAGAGGCACCCCCGGTAACCTCTCTACCAAGGCATCACAATGACAGAGACAGACCCTAAACAAACAAAAAGCTCTGCTCTGCCTCTTTCTCTCTCTCTGTGCTCATTGTATTTCAATCTGTTTCTCTCTCAGTCTCCCCCCCTCCCACTCTCTGCTTCTGTCTCTCCCCGTTACTTCTCCCTCTCTGTGTCGTTCATCCCTCCTCTGCCTTTTTCCCCTAATGTCCCCACTGAGGCTGACTTGATGGATGACCCTTTGCTTTAGCGATTAGGGTCCCCGTGGGGGCCCCTTCTCTCCTCTGTAGGAATCCGGGTATAGCAGAGTGACAGAGCAAGTTCAGGCCGCCGCCTGCCTCTGAGTGTAAGCGTGCACAGAGGCGATATCAGGAAGATTTGTATAGAAGGGTGACAGGACGTATCAGCTGAGCACAGTCTCATGGCCGGTAATAGGCAGAGCACTAGCTTGTCACTGTGTCCTGTGGTCTTTCCCCCTCCACCCGAATGCTCCCACAGCGCTGCGGAGGGGGAAAAAACACTATCACATCAGAACTCAATTACACAATCTCCCATAATTTACTCAGTAATTTTCATATGTTTCAATGCAATATATCGTTACAGTATCCAAAGGTGACACCGATTCACTGACAGTTCAACAAAAGAAAATAGGGGGAATTCCTTGAACAACAAAAAAAGACCATCGGCTGTCATTATCACTGTAACCATACCTTCACAGTATTATTGTAACTCCACACTGATGCAGTATGGGTATGATCCAGAGACTTTTTGTCCTGTATTGTGATGCCACACTGGCCTTTTGTACGACCGCATTCCTTAAAAAAAGTTGTAAAAATGCTAAAAGGTAGTCGTAGACAAATTACCAAATTACACGGGAGCCCCCCGAGGAAGATAATCTGGAATCAGTCAAAAGTGCTGGAGTAAAAACACTGTGTCATGTTTCTGTAACCAAGAAGATGTAACCATAGACGCCTTTTGTTCCAGATAAAGCAGAAAGACAGTTGTCTCACCGATTGTTTAGAAGGGATGTTTAGCTGATGAGCTCATGCTGAGAGTCGCTTTTCCGTGAAAATGGATTACAGGAAGGGTGCAGTAATTGTAACTCAGCAATAATATGAAAACGCACGCATGCAAGTGAGGAAGGCGGTTAAAAGTTTGGAGAGAAATTATGAGCATTGATAAGTGTTCATTTAGTCTCAAACGCCGAACTCATTTATTGGAATGCTTTGCTTTTTCAAAGTGTCACGCTTTGCCTTTGGCCTCATAGTTCTGTATGGACAAGAAATAAAATATGAGGATTAATACAAAACAATCAAATGAGTGACATTTGGGAATCAATTTAATTATCTGGGAAATTGCAAACTGGACAAATCTGTGCAAATGAACCCTAAAAGGTGGAAACAAGGCAGATTGCAAGACTTTTTTATTTTCAGCTGATAAAAAGGCATTTGGGCATTTTTGCTTTTCGACATGTGTTCCCATTCAGACTTGATAAACATATAATCTAAAGCACACAGTGGCTTCCAGGCGGTTATTTTATTTCTTCTTTTTTTTCTCTAGCTTTGTTGTTTTCTCATTAGTGCTTGTGTTTACTTCAAAGACAAAAGACCGGGTGAACTCGCAGCACAAGAAATTTTGAGCATTAAATCAAAAAGCAGCAGGCTCTTTAGAAAATAAGAAAGATTTTGTATTTATTGGGACATAAAATTACATTGTACAAACAAAACGCACATTACGCAATCCAGTGACATTAGACAAGCAGTAATGCCTTTTCAGACAGTGGCAGGTGCCCTACTTACTTATTAATATTACTTAATACATACTTAATATTCAATATGGTACACAGAGGCAGTGATTGCTGAGCCATTATTGTCATTTTGGTCATATACATACAGCTTAAACAAAGTACCACCAGCATTTAGTGGTGTCAAAAGAGTAATACTACCCACACATGGGTAAGTTCACCTACTGTTAGGAAGGATATTGTTATGGGAAGGAAAAATTTAATCAGTGTTTTTCTGGCTCTTCTCAAATTGTTGCTTTTTATGACATATTTGGATAACTCCAGCTTTTTCCAGATTTTAATGATGCCAGCTGTGCAGTATTAGAGGAAGTGTCATTTTTGTCTTGCAGAGTCTGAAATATATCAACAGGCACCAAATGTTTTGTGCAAGGTGTCACGAGATCGGTAGAATTAAAAACAAAAAAATCACCGGCAACGCAGCGTCTCATTTGTGTCATTTTTTTCTCTTTACGCAAAAAGCTTAATTTTAAAAACGGATAATCAACTAACGAAAGAGAAATGGAAATGCGGGATCATCAATCAGCAGTATTTGTTTCTGAAGGGCAAATGTGCAGTGGAAGTATAAATTAGCCGAAATACTCAAATGAGGTTCAAAGCGAAAACATTTACAAAATGAGTGGGAGTGTTTTATTTTCCAGCCCTGCTGCACAAGTATTGCTCAGGGTTACCTATGTCACTGCACATTAGTATTTCATTACCTTGTCAAACTCAAGTCCTTTGAGTCGGAACCATTCTAAAAGTAAAATTGTCCACCGTAAGGTTATGTCAGTGAACCGATGCAAAACACAAACTTAAGGAGATGCAAATGGCATTCAGCTCAAATGGCTAATGGGGTGAATTTACAGTACTGTCATGAAGATGTTTTGTATTTAAATTTTTTTTAAACAAAGAATTCTCTGTTTCTGAGTGTTTGCATGCATGCATGAAAAAAAAAACAATTAGAAGACAAAGAGAAATGTAAATTCTGCTGGCAGTCTAAAAGCTGCCCCGGTGGTCTTAACCGGTCATCATTTTCTTTCTTAATCATAATGGACACCATGTGAAGAACCCCAGGTTTCACAGGCAAAGCAGTGGGTGGAATAAAAAGAGGAAAGAAGAGGTAGACTATTTATGTTTCCCGAAGAGCTCACATCCGGAGATAATCTTCTGTATCCTTAGATAATCTTTAGTAGCTTATATGCACCGGCTGAGCTGTAATTAATGGCAGGGAAGCAATGGCATGGTGACCCAGGGATGTTTGTCCTGTCACTGTATATCCTGTTCATCAGCACAAGCTGGAGACAGTCGCATCTTCTGCTCTAGATTTAATATTGGTCCGGCTCCACGAGTTTTCATAGGAAACTTTTACAAAAATTAATTCAGGACATTCTTCTGTCACTTTTGTTCCCCTGTAAACATTAGCTCATTTTTGTGTTGTAAAAGCTAAGCTAACTAAAATCATATAAGTGTAAATGAGCTCATGAAAACACCCGAGAACAGGTATTATAAGATTAGTCATATTATGTTTTGGAAAATGAGTGTAACTTGTGTTTTTAATGAGAAATTACTCCTGGCTTGGACTTGTGTTTTTTGTGTGCGTATTTTCTTCCCACCACTGTGAGTTGTGTGGGAACTCTTCACTGCAGCCACAGCAGCTCTCCTGTCATGCCGGCTTCAGTGTCTGGCCTTGTCATTTTTCAGCGCAGCACTGACACCGCCGTGGAAGGAGAGAGGTTGTGTGTGTGTGTGTGTGTGTGAAAAGCACACCTGGCAGAAAAGGAGACCTCCAACCCTCCACAGGCCGACCTCAGAACCCTCACATCCCCCAGCTTCTCTTTCTCCACCTTTCCATCCCACCTTCTTCCCTTCCCTCTACCCTAGACCCCGAGGGAAGAGATGTATCTGTGTCTGGACCCGGTGATGTCACTCTTGGCAACTTGAGGTTTTAAAGCTCAGAAGGATGAACTGGAAGAGCTGTCTTACTTTGTTTACAACAGATACTGGTACGTGTATGTGGGATCTGAAATCGTTTCTCTAGGCAGGTCGTGTTCTGTATACATCTTGCGGTGAAGTCTTTTTTTTTTTATCGTTTGCTTTGTCCTCAAATGTATGTATGTAATTGCAATGGTATAACTTTTTTTTCTTACCTTTTATGGGGTTTATTTGTTTTTTGCTTGAACAACTGGGATGATGAGAGGAGCACTGTGGAAAAAATAGACACAAACAAAAGTTAATGCAGACCATGAAGGGCATGTGTTTACAGGGGGGTGGATTAAACTCTTGAGAACAAAACCTGCTAGCTTAACCAGGTTTTACTAAAAAAAAAAAAAAATATATATATATATATATATATATATATATAGCCAACAATCTAATTGAAGACAGGATTTCGATTCCAATAGCACAAAAAAAGCAGAAAATGCATTTCCCGTTTTTTTAGAGATGTTAATAAGACATCGGAGAGCATAATTTTGACGGTTAATCAGTGCAAGATATCTGTAAGTGTGCACAATCCCAGAGAAGAATCTTTGAAAAATGCCTTATGTGATGTACATGTATACATACTATGTAAACAGGGACATGCAGACAATCATCGAAACAGTGTCCAAGATTCTTTCTGGGGCTGGATTACTTTTTGCTTTCTTTTTTAAAAAAGGTTTGAGGCCTTTGTTCGGTACAGTCGAGCGACCGCGCACACAAGAAAAACAAGAAAGACATCGTCACATGTCACGGAAGTCAGTCTGGATGAAAAGACTTGTCTCTCTTTCCTCAGTCAAGTCATCAAACTGTGCAGTCAAGCTGCAGAAGTTTACAGATTTTAAAAGTCTTGACATTGTCCCATCAATTACAGGACACCGATGTCACGGGTCTCTCTGTGAATACTTTCAATATATGCAGTCAAAGTCAGAGCAGTCAAAACATATTCTGAGCACATCCCTGACATCCTCACTTTTTCCATAGGAGTGTCAGTAGCTCTGCTTGACATGGATGTATCACCATTTGTGTGTGTGTGTGTGTGTGTGTGTGTGTGGGAAGGAGACTGGCTCTCGAATAAGTGTGCATGTGCAGTGATTAACGCCCCCTTTCTCAATGTCAGATAAAAGCATGAAAAATGGTATGGAGCGAAAAAAGAAGAAGAAAGAAAAAAAAGAGAGAGGGCGTCTCCCTTAACAGTTGCAGCTCCAGTTATGTGGTCGATACCGTGCAATTACGGAGATTTATGCCGCTCAACATTCCAGGGTAAGTTCGTGTCACAGCCACCTGTGGAAATACGATCTGCTTTAAACTCATCTAACACAAGGAGGGGAGTGGAGGGAAGAGACTAGAGAATGAGTGTGCGAAAGGTGAGATATAGGCTATTTTATCCGAGTTGCCACTATAAGTACATCTATCCACCCTCATTTCTCAGGGTATTGCAAAACAGAACCGCTTTACGGCATGCCAGCCAGAGCGCATTTCTAAGACAGCGTATCATCACCGTTTGATTGATAGGGTGCAATTGTGTCTTCTGTTTAGGTCAGGTTTGATTGGTATCTCAAAACCCATTATTTCGAGAATGACTGAAGAGTTCATGTTTAAGCGGGCTCGGAAACATTCCTGTTATTTTGCCATCTTGAATTTCTGAAACAATGTCGAATGCTGACAGTAAACAAAGCCCGAGAGTGTCTTCACACTAATATTTGAGTTATGCACCGCAGGAGGCCACTCTCTATGTTTCTGCTAGGGTTTGTTATATTGGTATATATGTGTGTGTGTGTGTGTGTGTGTGTGTGTGTGTGTGTGTGTGTGTGTGTGTG